>NC_086445.1:1046033710-1046341210 GCF_028390025.1 Pseudophryne corroboree
TACTCAGCATCCCATTACTGCACTCAGCTCCCTCTCACTGTACTCAGCATCCCATTACTGCACTCAGCTCCCCCTCACTGTACTCAGCATCCCATTACTGCACTCAGCTCCCCCTCACTGTACTCAGCATCCCATTACTGCACTCAGCTCCCCCCTCACTGTACCAGCATCCCATTACTGCACTCAGCTCCCCCTCACTGCACTCAGCATCCCATTACTGCACTCAACTCCCCCTCACTGTACTCAGCATTCCATTACTGCACTCAGCTCCCCCTCACTGTACTCAGCATCCCATTACTGCACTCAGCTCCCCCTCACTGTACTCAGCATTCCATTACTGCACTCAGCTCCCCCTCACTGTACCCAGCATCCCATTACTGCACTCAGCTCCCGCTCACTGTACTCAGCATCCCATTACTGCACTAAGCTCCCCCTCACTGTACTCAGCATCCCATTACTGCACTCAGCTCCCCCTCACTGTACTCAGCATCCCATTACTGCACTCAGCTCCCCCTCACTGTACTCAGCATCCCATTACTGCACTCAGCTCCCCCTCACTGTACCCAGCATCCCATTACTGCACTCAGCTCCCCCTCACTGTACCCAGCATCCGATTACTGCACTCAGCTCCCCCTCACTGTACCCAGCATCCTATTACTGCACTAAGCTCCCCCTCACTGTACTCAGCATCCCATTACTGCTCTCAGCTCCCCCTCACTGTACTCAGCATTCCATTACTGCACTCAGCTCCCCCTCACTGTACCCAGCATCACATTACTGCACTCAGCTCCCCCTCACTGTACCCAGCATCCCATTACTGCACTCAGCTCCCCCTCACTGTACCCAGCATCCCATTACTGCACTCATCTCTCCCTCACTGCACTCAGCAGCCCCTCACTGTACTCAACATCCCATTACTGCACTCAGCAGCCCCTTACTGTACTCAGCTCCCCCTCACTGCACTCAGCGCCCCCTTACTGTACTCAGTGTCCCCTTACTGCACTCAGCTCCCCCTCACTATACTCAGCATCCCATTACTGCACTCAGCATCTCATTACTGCACTCAACTCTCCCTCACTGCACTCAGCGCCCCCTTACTGTACTCAGTGTCCCCTTACTGTACTCAGCTCTCCCTCACTGTACTCAGTGTCCCCTAACTGCACTCAGCTCCCCCTCACTGTACTCAACATCCCATTACTGCACTCAGCTCCCCCTCATTGTACTCAGCATCCCATTACTGCACTCAGCAGCCCCTTACTGTACTCAGCTCCCCCTCACTGTACTCAGCACCCCCTTACTGCACTCAGCTCCTCCTCACTATACTCAGCATCCCATTACTGCACTCAGCATCCCATTACTGCACTCAGCTCCCCCTCACTGTACTTAGCATCCCATTACTGCACTCAGCTCCCCCTCACTGTACTCAGCATCCCATTACTGCACTCAGCTCCCCCTCACTGTACTCAGCATCCCATTACTGCACTCAGCTCCCCCTCACTGCCCTCAGCATCCCATTACTGCACTCAGCTCCCCCTCACTGTACTCAGCATCCCATTACTGCACTCAGCATCCCTTTACTGCACTCAGCTCCCCCTCACTGTACTCAGCATCCCATTACTGCACTCAGCTCCCCCTTACTGTACTCAGCATCCCATTACTGCACTCAGCTCCCCCTCACTGTACTCAGCGCCCCCTTACTATACTCAGCATCCCATTACTGCATTCAGCATCCCATTACTGCACTCAGCTCCCCCTCACTGTACTCAGCATCCCATTACTGCACTCAGCTCCCCCTCACTGTACTCAGCTCCCCCTCACTGTACTCAGCATCCCATTACTGCACTCAGCTCCCCCTCACTGCACTCAGCATCCCATTACTGCACTCAGCTCCCCCTCACTGTACTCAGCATTCCATTACTGCACTCAGCTCCCCCTCACTGTACTCAGCATCCCATTACTGCACTCAGCTCCCCCTCACTGTACTCAGCATCCCATTACTGCACTCAGCTCCCCCTCACTGTACTCAGCAATCCATTACTGTACTCAGCATCCCATTACTGCACTCAGCTCCCCCTCACTGTACTCAACATCCCATTACTGCACTCAGCTCCCCCTCGCTGTACTCAGCATACCATTACTGCACTCGGCTACCCCTCACTGTACTCCGCGCCCCCTTACTGTACTCAGCATCCCATTACTGCACTCAGCATCCCATTACTGCACTCAGCTCCCCCTCACTGTACTCAGCATCCCATTACTGCACTCAGCTCCCCCTCACTGTACTCAGCACCCCATTACTGCACTCAGCTCCCCCTCACTGTACTCAGCATCCCATTACTGCACTCAGCTCCCCCTCACTGTACTCAGCATCCCATTACTGCACTCAGCTCCCCCCTCACTGTACCCAGCATCCCATTACTGCACTCAGCAGCCCCTTACTGTACTCAGCTCCCCCTCACTGTACTCAGCACCCCCTTACTGCACTCAGCTCCTCCTCACTATACTCAGCATCCCATTACTGCACTCAGCATCCCATTACTGCACTCAGCTCCCCCTCACTGTACTTAGCATCCCATTACTGCACTCAGCTCCCCCTCACTGTACTCAGCATCCCATTACTGCACTCAGCTCCCCCTCACTGTACTCAGCATCCCATTACTGCACTCAGCTCCCCCTCAGTGCCCTCAGCATCCCATTACTGCACTCAGCTCCCCCTCACTGTACTCAGCATCCCATTACTGCACTCAGCATCCCTTTACTGCACTCAGCTCCCCCTCACTGTACTCAGCATCCCATTACTGTACTCAGCATCCCATTACTGCACTCAGCATCCCATTACTGCACTCAGCTCCCCCTCACTGTACTCAGCATCCCATTACTGCACTCAGCTCCCCCTCACTGTACTCAGCTCCCCCTCACTGTACTCAGCATCCCATTACTGCACTCAGCTCCCCCTCACTGCACTCAGCATCCCATTACTGCACTCAGCTCCCCCTCACTGTACTCAGCATTCCATTACTGCACTCAGCTCCCCCTCACTGTACTCAGCATCCCATTACTGCACTCAGCTCCCCCTCACTGTACTCAGCATCCCATTACTGCACTCAGCTCCCCCTCACTGTACTCAGCAATCCATTACTGTACTCAGCATCCCATTACTGCACTCAGCTCCCCCTCACTGTACTCAGCATCCCATTACTGCACTCAGCTCCCCCACACTGTACTCAGTGTCCCCTTACTGCACTCAGCTCCCCCTCACTGTACTCAACATCCTATTACTGCACTCAGCTCCCCCTCGCTGTACTCAGCATACCATTACTGCACTCAGCTACCCCTCACTGTACTCAGCGCCCCCTTACTGTACTCAGCATCCCATTACTGCACTCAGCATCCCATTACTGCACTAAGCTCCCCCTCACTGTACTCAGCATCCCATTACTGCACTCAGCTCCCCCTCACTGTACTCAGCACCCCATTACTGCACTCAGCTCCCCCTCACTGTACTCAGCATCCCATTACTGCACTCAGCTCCCCCTCACTGTACTCAGCATCCTATTACTGCACTCAGCTCCCCCCTCACTGTACCTAGCATCCCATTACTGCACTCAGCTCCCCCTCACTGTACTCAGCATCCCATTACTGCACTCAGCTCCCCCTCACTGTACTCAGCATTCCATTACTGCACTTAGCTCCCCCTCACTGTACTCAGCATCCCATTACTGCACTCAGCTCCCCCTCACTGTACTCAGCATTCCATTACTGCACTCAGCTCCCCCTCACTGTACCCAGCATCCCATTACTGCACTCAGCTCCCGCTCACTGTACTCAGCATCCCATTACTGCACTCAGCTCCCCCTCACTGTACTCAGCATCCCATTACTGCACTCAGCTCCCCCTCACTGTACCCAGCATCCCATTACTGCACTCAGCTCCCAATCACTGTACCCAGCATTCCATTACTGCACTCAGCTCCCCCTCACTGTACCCAGCATCCCATTACTGCACTCAGCTCCCCCTCACTGTACTCAGCATTCCATTACTGCACTCAGCTCCCCCTCACTGTACCCAGCATCCCATTACTGCACTCAGCTCCCCCTCACTGTACCCAGCATCCCATTACTGCACTCAACTCTCCCTCACTGCACTCAGCAGCCCCTCACTGTACTCAACATCCCATTACTGCACTCAGCAGCCCCTTACTGTACTCAGCTCCCCCTCACTGCACTCAGCGCCCCCTTACTGTACTCAGCTCCCCCTCACTGCACTCAGCTCCCCCTCACTGTACTCAGCATCCCATTACTGCACTCAGCTCCCCCTCACTGTACTCAGCATTCCATTACTGCACTCAGCTCCCCCTCACTGTACCCAGCATCCCATTACTGCACTCAGCTCCCGCTCACTATACTCAGCATCCCATTACTGCACTCAGCTCCCCCTCACTGTACTCAGCATCCCATTACTGCACTCAGCTCCCCCTCACTGTACTCAGCATCCCATTACTGCACTCAGCTCCCCCTCACTGTACTCAGCATCCCATTACTGCACTCAGCTCCCCCTCACTGTACCCAGAATCCCATTACTGCACTCAGCTCCCCCTCACTGTACCCAGCATCCCATTACTGCACTCAGCTCCCCCTCACTGTACCCAGCATCCTATTACTGCACTAAGCTCCCCCTCACTGTACTCAGCATCCCATTACAGCTCTCAGCTCCCCCTCACTGTACTCAGCATTCCATTACTGCACTCAGCTCCCCCTCACTGTACCCAGCATCACGTTACTGCACTCAGCTCCCCCTCACTGTACCCAGCATCCCATTACTGCACTCAGCTCCCCCTCACTGTACCCAGCATGCTATTACTGCACTCATCTCTCCCTCACTGCACTCAGCAGCCCCTCACTGTACTCAACATCCCATTACTGCACTCAGCAGCCCCTTACTGTACTCAGCTCCCCCTCACTGCACTCAGCGCCCCCTTACTGTACTCAGTGTCCCCTTACTGCACTCAGCTCCCCCTCACTGTACTCAGCATCCCATTACTGCACTCAGCTCCCCCTCACTGTACTCAGCATCCCATTACTGCACTCAGCATCTCATTACTGCACTCAACTCTCCCTGACTGCACTCAGCGCCCCCTTACTGTACTCAGTGTCCCCTTACTGTACTCAGCTCTCCCTCACTGTACTCAGTGTCCCCTAACTGCACTCAGCTCCCCCTCACTGTACCCAGCATCCTATTACTGCACTAAGCTCCCCCTCACTGTACTCAGCATCCCATTACTGCTCTCAGCTCCCCCTCACTGTACTCAGCATTCCATTACTGCACTCAGCTCCCCCTCACTGTACCCAGCATCACATTACTGCACTCAGCTCCCCCTCACTGTACCCAGCATCCCATTACTGCACTCAGCTCCCCCTCACTGTACCCAGCATCCCATTACTGCACTCATCTCTCCCTCACTGCACTCAGCAGCCCCTCACTGTACTCAACTCCCCCTCACTGTACTCAACATCCCATTACTGCACTCAGCTCCCCCTCATTGTACTCAGCATCCCATTACTGCATTTAGCAGCCCCTTACTGTACTCAGCTCCCCCTCACTGTACTCAGCACCCCCTTACTGCACTCAGCTCCTCCTCACTATACTCAGCATCCCATTACTGCACTCAGCATCCCATTACTGCACTCAGCTCGACCTCACTGTACTTAGCATCCCATTACTGCACTCAGCTCCCCCTCACTGTACTCAGCATCCCATTACTGCACTCAGCTCCCCCTCACTGTACTCAGCATCCCATTACTGCACTCAGCTCCCCCTCACTGCCCTCAGCATCCCATTACTGCACTCAGCTCCCCCTCACTGTACTCAGCATCCCATTACTGCACTCAGCATCCCTTTACTGAACTCAGCTCCCCCTCACTGTACTCAGCATCCCATTACTGCACTCAGCTCCCCCTCACTGTACTCAGCATCCCATTACTGCACTCAGCTCCCCCTCACTGTACTCAGCGCCCTCTTACTATACTCAGCATCCCATTACTGCATTCAGCATCCCATTACTGCACTCAGCTCCCCCTCACTGTACTCAGCATCCCATTACTGCACTCAGCTCCCCCTCACTGTACTCAGCTCCCCCTCACTGTACTCAGCATCCCATTACTGCACTCAGCTCCCCCTCACTGCACTCAGCATCCCATTACTGCACTCAGCTTCCCCTCACTGTACTCAGCATTCCATTACTGCACTCAGCTCCCCCTCACTGTACTCAGCATCCCGTTACTGCACTCAGCTCCCCCTCACTGTACTCAGCATCCCATTACTGCACTCAGCTCCCCCTCACTGTACTCAGCAATCCATTACTGTACTCAGCATCCCATTACTGCACTCAGCTCCCCCTCACTGTACTCAACATCCCATTACTGCACTCAGCTCCCCCTCGCTGTACTCAGCATACCATTACTGCACTCAGCTACCCCTCACTGTACTCAGCGCCCCCTTACTGTACTCAGCATCCCATTACTGCACTCAGCATCCCATTACTGCACTCAGCTCCCCCTCACTGTACTCAGCATCTCATTACTGCACTCAGCTCCCCCTCACTGTACTCAGCACCCCATTACTGCACTCAGCTCCCCCTCACTGTACTCAGCATCCCATTACTGCACCCAGCTCCCCCTCACTGTACTCAGCATCCCATTACTGCACTCAGCTCCCCCCTCACTGTACCCAGCATCCCATTACTGCACTCAGCAGCCCCTTACTGTACTCAGCTCCCCCTCACTGTACTCAGCACCCCCTTACTGCACTCAGCTCCTCCTCACTATACTCAGTATCCCATTACTGCACTCAGCATCCCATTACTGCACTCAGCTCCCCCTCACTGTACTTAGCATCCCAATACTGCACTCAGCTCCCCCTCACTGTACTCAGCATCCCATTACTGCACTCAGCTCCCCCTCACTGTACTCAGCATCCCATTACTGCACTCAGCTCCCCCTCACTGCCCTCAGCATCCCATTACTGCACTCAGCTCCCCCTCACTGTACTCAGCATCCCATTACTGCACTCAGCATCCCTTTACTGAACTCAGCTCCCCCTCACTGTACTCAGCATCCCATTACTGCACTCAGCTCCCCCTCACTGTACTCAGCATCCCATTACTGCACTCAGCTCCCCCTCACTGTACTCAGCGCCCTCTTACTATACTCAGCATCCCATTACTGCATTCAGCATCCCATTACTGCACTCAGCTCCCCCTCACTGTACTCAGCATCCCATTACTGCACTCAGCTCCCCCTCACTGTACTCAGCTCCCCCTCACTGTACTCAGCATCCCATTACTGCACTCAGCTCCCCCTCACTGCACTCAGCATCCCATTACTGCACTCAGCTTCCCCTCACTGTACTCAGCATTCCATTACTGCACTCAGCTCCCCCTCACTGTACTCAGCATCCCATTACTGCACTCAGCTCCCCCTCACTGTACTCAGCATCCCATTACTGCACTCAGCTCCCCCTCACTGTACTCAGCAATCCATTACTGTACTCAGCATCCCATTACTGCACTCAGCTCCCCCTCACTGTACTCAACATCCCATTACTGCACTCAGCTCCCCCTCGCTGTACTCAGCATACCATTACTGCACTCAGCTACCCCTCACTGTACTCAGCGCCCCATTACTGTACTCAGCATCCCATTACTGCACTCAGCATCCCATTACTGCACTCAGCTCCCCCTAACTGTACTCAGCATCTCATTACTGCACTCAGCTCCCCCTCACTGTACTCAGCACCCCATTACTGCACTCAGCTCCCCCTCACTGTACTCAGCATCCCATTACTGCACTCAGCTCCCCCTCACTGTACTCAGCATCCCATTACTGCACTCAGCTCCCCCCTCGCTGTACCCAGCATCCCATTACTGCACTCAGCAGCCCCTTACTGTACTCAGCTCCCCCTCGCTGTACTCAGCACCCCCTTACTGCACTCAGCTCCTCCTCACTATACTCAGCATCCCATTACTGCACTCAGCATCCCATTACTGCACTCAGCTCCCCCTCACTGTACTTAGCATCCCAATACTGCACTCAGCTCCCCCTCACTGTACTCAGCATCCCATTACTGCACTCAGCTCCCCCTCACTGTACTCAGCATCCCATTACTGCACTCAGCTCCCCCTCACTGCCCTCAGCATCCCATTACTGCACTCAGCTCCCCCTCACTGTACTCAGCATCCCATTACTGCACTCAGCATCCCTTTACTGCACTCAGCTCCCCCTCACTGTACTCAGCATCCCATTACTGTACTAAGCATCCCATTACTGCACTCAGCATCCCATTACTGCACTCAGCTCCCCCTCACTGTACTCAGCATCCCATTACTGCACTCAGCTCCCCCTCACTGTACTCAGCTCCCCCTCACTGTACTCAGCATCCCATTACTGCACTCAGCTCCCCCTCACTGCACTCAGCATCCCATTACTGCACTCAGCTCCCCCTCACTGTACTCAGCATTCCATTACTGCACTCAGCTCCCCCTCACTGTACTCAGCATCCCATTACTGCACTCAGCTCCCCCTCACTGTACTCAGCATCCCATTACTGCACTCAGCTCCCCCTCACTGTACTCAGCAATCCATTACTGTACTCAGCATCCCATTACTGCACTCAGCTCCCCCTCACTGTACTCAGCATCCCATTACTGCACTCAGCTCCCCCACACTGTACTCAGTGTCCCCTTACTGCACTCAGCTCCCCCTCACTGTACTCAACATCCCATTACTGCACTCAGCTCCCCCTCACTGTACTCAGCACCCCATTACTGCACTCAGCTACCCCTCACTGTACTCAGCGCCCCCTTACTGTACTCAGCATCCCATTACTGCACTCAGCATCCCATTACTGCACTCAGCTCCCCCTCACTGTACTCAGCATCTCATTACTGCACTCAGCTCCCCCTCACTGTACTCAGCACCCCATTACTGCACTCAGCTCCCCCTCACTGTACTCAGCATCCCATTACTGCACTCAGCTCCCCCTCACTGTACTCAGCATCCCATTACTGCACTCAGCTCCCCCCTCACTGTACCCAGCATCCCATTACTGCACTCAGCAGCCCCTTACTGTACTCAGCTCCCCCTCACTGTACTCAGCACCCCCTTACTGCACTCAGCTCCTCCTCACTATACTCAGCATCCCATTACTGCACTCAGCATCCCATTACTGCACTCAGCTCCCCCTCACTGTACTTAGCATCCCAATACTGCACTCAGCTCCCCCTCACTGTACTCAGCATCCCATTACTGCACTCAGCTCCCCCTCACTGTACTCAGCATCCCATTACTGCACTCAGCTCCCCCTCACTGCCCTCAGCATCCCATTACTGCACTCAGCTCCCCCTCACTGTACTCAGCATCCCATTACTGCACTCAGCATCCCTTTACTGCACTCAGCTCCCCCTCACTGTACTCAGCATCCCATTACTATACTAAGCATCCCATTACTGCACTCAGCATCCCATTACTGCACTCAGCTCCCCCTCACTGTACTCAGCATCCCATTACTGCACTCAGCTCCCCCTCACTGTACTCAGCTCCCCCTCACTGTACTCAGCATCCCATTACTGCACTCAGCTCCCCCTCACTGCACTCAGCATCCCATTACTGCACTCAGCTCCCCCTCACTGTACTCAGCATTCCATTACTGCACTCAGCTCCCCCTCACTGTACTCAGCATCCCATTACTGCACTCAGCTCCCCCTCACTGTACTCAGCATCCCATTACTGCACTCAGCTCCCCCTCACTGTACTCAGCAATCCATTACTGTACTCAGCATCCCATTACTGCACTCAGCTCCCCCTCACTGTACTCAGCATCCCATTACTGCACTCAGCTCCCCCACACTGTACTCAGTGTCCCCTTACTGCACTCAGCTCCCCCTCACTGTACTCAACATCCCATTACTGCACTCAGCTCCCCCTCACTGCACTCAGCATCCCATTACTGCACTCAGCTCCCCCTCACTGTACTCAGCATCCTATTACTGCACTCAGCTCCCCCCTCACTGTACCCAGCATCCCATTACTGCACTCAGCTCCCCCTCACTGTACTCAGCATCCCATTACTGCACTCAGCTCCCCCTCACTGTACTCAGCATTCCATTACTGCACTCAGCTCCCCCTCACTGTACTCAGCATCCCATTACTGCACTCAGCTCCCCCTCACTGTACTCAGCATTCCATTACTGCACTCAGCTCCCCCTCACTGTACCCAGCATCCCATTACTGCACTCAGCTCCCGCTCACTGTACTCAGCATCCCATTACTGCACTCAGCTCCCCCTCACTGTACTCAGCATCCCATTACTGCACTCAGCTCCCCCTCACTGTACCCAGCATCCCATTACTGCACTCAGCTCCCCCTCACTGTACCCAGCATCCCATTACTGCACTCAGCTCCCCCTCACTGTACCCAGCATCCCATTACTGCACTCAGCTCCCCCTCACTGTACTCAGAATTCCATTACTGCACTCAGCTCCCCCTCACTGTACCCAGCATCCCATTACTGCACTCAGCTCCCCCTCACTGTACCCAGCATCCCATTACTGCACTCAACTCTCCCTCACTGCACTCAGCAGCCCCTCACTGTACTCAACATCCCATTACTGCACTCAGCAGCCCCTTACTGTACTCAGCTCCCCCTCACTGCACTCAGCGCCCCCTTACTGTACTCAGTGTCCCCTTACTGCACTCAGCTCCCCCTCACTGTACTCAGCATCCCATTACTGCACTCAGCTCCCCCTCACTGTACTCAGCATCCCATTACTGCACTCAGCATCTCATTACTGCACTCAACTCCCCCTCACTGCACTCAGCGCCCCCTTACTGTACTCAGTGTCCCCTTACTGTACTCAGCTCTCCCTCACTGTACTCAGTGTCCCCTAACTGCACTCAGCTCCCCCTCACTGTACTCAACATCCCATTACTGCACTCAGCTCCCCCTCATTGTACTCAGCATCCCATTACTGCACTCAGCATCCCATTACTGCACTCAGCTCCCCCTCACTGTACTCAGCACCCCCTTACTGCACTCAGCTCCTCCTCACTATACTCAGCATCCCATTACTGCACTCAGCATCCCATTACTGCACTCAGCTCCCCCTCACTGTACTTAGCATCCCATTACTGCACTCAGCTCCCCCTCACTGTACTCAGCATCCCATTACTGTACTCCGCTCCCCCTCACTGTACTCAGTGCCCCCTTACTGCACTCAGCATCCCATTACTGCACTCAGCTCCCCCTCACTGTACTCAGCATCCCATTACTGCACTAAGCTCCCCCTCACTGCACTCAGCATCCCAATACTGCACTCAGCTCCCCCTTACTGTACTCAGCATCCCATTACTGCACTCAGCTCCCCCTCACTGTACTCAGCGCCCCCTTACTTTACTCAGCATCCCATTACTGCACTCAGCATCCCATTACTGCACTCAGCTCCCCCTCACTGTACTCAGCATCCCATTACTGCACTCAGCTCCCCCTCACTGTACTCAGCTCCCCCTCACTGTACCCAGCATCCCATTACTGCACTCAGCTCCCCCTCACTGTACCCAGCATCCCATTACTGCACTCAGCTCCCCCTCACTGTACTCAGCATTCCATTACTGCACTCAGCTCCCCCTCACTGTACCCAGCATCCCATTACTGCACTCAGCTCCCCCTCACTGTACCCAGCATCCCATTACTGCACTCAACTCTCCCTCACTGCACTCAGCAGCCCCTCACTGTACTCAACATCCCATTACTGCACTCAGCAGCCCCTTACTGTACTCAGCTCCCCCTCACTGCACTCAGCGCCCCCTTACTGTACTCAGTGTCCCCTTACTGCACTCAGCTCCCCCTCACTGTACTCAGCATCCCATTACTGCACTCAGCTCCCCCTCACTGTACTCAGCATCCCATTACTGCACTCAGCATCTCATTACTGCACTCAACTCCCCCTCACTGCACTCAGCGCCCCCTTACTGTACTCAGTGTCCCCTTACTGTACTCAGCTCTCCCTCACTGTACTCAGTGTCCCCTAACTGCACTCAGCTCCCCCTCACTGTACTCAACATCCCATTACTGCACTCAGCTCCCCCTCATTGTACTCAGCATCCCATTACTGCACTCAGCATCCCATTACTGCACTCAGCTCCCCCTCACTGTACTCAGCACCCCCTTACTGCACTCAGCTCCTCCTCACTATACTCAGCATCCCATTACTGCACTCAGCATCCCATTACTGCACTCAGCTCCCCCTCACTGTACTTAGCATCCCATTACTGCACTCAGCTCCCCCTCACTGTACTCAGCATCCCATTACTGTACTCCGCTCCCCCTCACTGTACTCAGTGCCCCCTTACTGCACTCAGCATCCCATTACTGCACTCAGCTCCCCCTCACTGTACTCAGCATCCCATTACTGCACTAAGCTCCCCCTCACTGCACTCAGCATCCCATTACTGCACTCAGCTCCCCCTTACTGTACTCAGCATCCCATTACTGCACTCAGCTCCCCCTCACTGTACTCAGCGCCCCCTTACTTTACTCAGCATCCCATTACTGCACTCAGCATCCCATTACTGCACTCAGCTCCCCCTCACTGTACTCAGCATCCCATTACTGCACTCAGCTCCCCCTCACTGTACTCAGCTCCCCCTCACTGTACTCAGCATCCCATTACTGCACTCAGCTCCCCCTCACTGTACTCAGCATTCCAGTACTGCACTCAGCTCCCCCTCACTGTACTCAGCATCCCATTACTGCACTTAGCTCCCCCTCACTGTACTCAGCATTCCATTACTGCACTCAGCTCCCCCTCACTGTACTCAGTATCCCATTACTGCACTCAGCTCCCCCTCACTGTACTCAGCATCCCATTACTGCACTCAGCTCCCCCTCACTGTACTCAGCATCCCATTACTGCACTCAGCTCCCCCTCACTGTACTCAGCATCCCATTACTGCACTCAGCTCCCCCTCACTGCACTCAGCATCCCATTACTGCACTCAGCTCCCCCTCACTGTACTCAGCATTCCATTACTGCACTCAGCTCCCCCTCACTGTACTCAGCATCCCATTACTGCACTCAGCTCCCCCTCACTGTACTCAGCATCCCATTACTGCACTCAGCTCCCCCTCACTGTACTCAGCAATCCATTACTGTACTCAGCATCCCATTACTGCACTCAGCTCCCCCTCACTGTACTCAACATCCCATTACTGCACTCAGCTCCCCCTCGCTGTACTCAGCATACCATTACTGCACTCAGCTACCCATCACTGTACTCAGCGCCCCCTTACTGTACTCAGCATGCCATTACTGCACTCAGCATCCCATTACTGCACTCAGCTCCCCCTCACTGTACTCAGCATCCCATTACTGCACTCAGCTCCCCCTCACTGTACTCAGCACCCCATTACTGCACTCAGCTCCCCCTCACTGTACTCAGCATCCCATTACTGCACTCAGCTCCCTCTCACTGTACTCAGCATCCCATTACTGCCCTCAGCTCCCCCTCACTGTACTCAGCATCCCATTACTGCACTCAGCTCCCCCTCACTGTACTCAGCATCCCATTACTGCACTCAGCTCCCCCCTCACTGTACCCAGCATCCCATTACTGCACTCAGCTCCCCCTCACTGCACTCAGCATCCCATTACTGCACTCAACTCCCCCTCACTGTACTCAGCATTCCATTACTGCACTCAGCTCCCCCTCACTGTACTCAGCATCCCATTACTGCACTCAGCTCCCCCTCACTGTACTCAGCATTCCATTACTGCACTCAGCTCCCCCTCACTGTACCCAGCATCCCATTACTGCACTCAGCTCCCGCTCACTGTACTCAGCATCCCATTACTGCACTAAGCTCCCCCTCACTGTACTCAGCATCCCATTACTGCACTCAGCTCCCCCTCACTGTACTCAGCATCCCATTACTGCACTCAGCTCCCCCTCACTGTACTCAGCATCCCATTACTGCACTCAGCTCCCCCTCACTGTACCCAGCATCCCATTACTGCACTCAGCTCCCCCTCACTGTACCCAGCATCCCATTACTGCACTCACCTCCCCCTCACTGTACCCAGCATCCTATTACTGCACTAAGCTCCCCCTCACTGTACTCAGCATCCCATTACTGCTCTCAGCTCCCCCTCACTGTACTCAGCATTCCATTACTGCACTCAGCTCCCCCTCACTGTACCCAGCATCACATTACTGCACTCAGCTCCCCCTCACTGTACCCAGCATCCCATTACTGCACTCAGCTCCCCCTCACTGTACCCAGCATCCCATTACTGCACTCATCTCTCCCTCACTGCACTCAGCAGCCCCTCACTGTACTCAACATCCCATTACTGCACTCAGCAGCCCCTTACTGTACTCAGCTCCCCCTCACTGCACTCAGCGCCCCCTTAGTGTACTCAGTGTCCCCTTACTGCACTCAGCTCCCCCTCACTGTACTCAGCATCCCATTACTGCCCTCAGCATCTCATTACTGCACTCAACTCTCCCTCACTGCACTCAGCGCCCCCTTACTGTACTCAGTGTCCCCTTACTGTACTCAGCTCTCCCTCACTGTACTCAGTGTCCCCTAACTGCACTCAGCTCCCCCTCACTGTACTCAACATCCCATTACTGCACTCAGCTCCCCCTCATTGTACTCAGCATCCCATTACTGCTCTCAGCAGCCCCTTACTGTACTCAGCTCCCCCTCACTGTACTCAGCACCCCCTTACTGCACTCAGCTCCTCCTCACTATACTCAGCATCCCATTACTGCACTCAGCATCCCATTACTGCACTCAGCTCCCCCTCACTGTACTTATCATCCCATTACTGCACTCAGCTCCCCCTCACTGTACTCAGCATCCCATTACTGCACTCAGCTCCCCCTCACTGTACTCAGCATCCCATTACTGCACTCAGCTCCCCCTCACTGCCCTCAGCATCCCATTACTGCACTCAGCTCCCCCTCACTGTACTCAGCATCCCATTACTGCACTCAGCATCCCTTTACTGCACTCAGCTCCCCCTCACTGTACTTAGCATCCCATTACTGCACTCAGCTCCCCCTTACTGTACTCAGCATCCCATTACTGCACTCAGCTCCCCCTCACTGTACTCAGCGCCCCCTTACTATACTCAGCATCCCATTACTGCATTCAGCATCCCATTACTGCACTCAGCTCCCCCTCACTGTACTCAGCATCCCATTACTGCACTCAGCTCCCCCTCACTGTACTCAGCTCCCCCTCACTGTACTCAGCATCCCATTACTGCACTCAGCTCCCCCTCACTGCACTCAGCATCCCATTACTGCACTCAGCTCCCCCTCACTGTACTCAGCATTCCATTACTGCACTCAGCTCCCCCTCACTGTACTCAGCATCCCATTACTGCACTCAGCTCCCCCTCACTGTACTCAGCATCCCATTACTGCACTCAGCTCCCCCTCACTGTACTCAGCAATCCATTACTGTACTCAGCATCCCATTACTGCACTCAGCTCCCCCTCACTGTACTCAACATCCCATTACTGCACTCAGCTCCCCCTCGCTGTACTTAGCATACCATTACTGCACTCAGCTACCCCTCACTGTACTCAGCGCCCCCTTACTGTACTCAGCATCCCATTACTGCACTCAGCATCCCATTACTGCACTCAGCTCCCCCTCACTGTACTCAGCATCCCATTACTGCACTCAGCATCCCATTACTGCACTCAGCTCCCCCTCACTGTACTCAGCATCCCATTACTGCACTCAGCTCCCCCTCACTGTACTCAGCACCCCATTACTGCACTCAGCTCCCCCTCACTGTACTCAGCATCCCATTACTGCACTCAGCTCCCCCTCACTGTACTCAGCATCCCATTACTGCACTCAGCTCCCCCCTCACTGTACCCAGCATCCCATTACTGCACTCAGCAGCCCCTTACTGTACTCAGCTCCCCCTCACTGTACTCAGCACCCCCTTACTGCACTCAGCTCCTCCTCACTATACTCAGCATCCCATTACTGCACTCAGCATCCCATTACTGCACTCAGCTCCCCCTCACTGTACTTAGCATCCCATTACTGCACTCAGCTCCCCCTCACTGTACTCAGCATCCCATTACTGCACTCAGCTCCCCCTCACTGTACTCAGCATCCCATTACTGCACTCAGCTCCCCCTCACTGCCCTCAGCATCCCATTACTGCACTCAGCTCCCCCTCACTGTACTCAGCATCCCATTACTGCACTCAGCATCCCTTTACTGCACTCAGCTCCCCCTCACTGTACTCAGCATCCCATTACTGTACTCAGCATCCCATTACTACACTCAGCATCCCATTACTGCACTCAGCTCCCCCTCACTGTACTCAGCATCCCATTACTGCACTCAGCTCCCCCTCACTGTACTCAGCTCCCCCTCACTGTACTCAGCATCCCATTACTGCACTCAGCTCCCCCTCACTGCACTCAGCATCCCATTACTGCACTCAGCTCCCCCTCACTGTACTCAGCATCCCATTACTGCACTCAGCATCCCTTTACTGCACTCAGCTCCCCCTCACTGTACTTAGCATCCCATTACTGCACTCAGCTCCCCCTTACTGTACTCAGCATCCCATTACTGCACTCAGCTCCCCCTCACTGTACTCAGCGCCCCCTTACTATACTCAGCATCCCATTACTGCATTCAGCATCCCATTACTGCACTCAGCTCCCCCTCACTGTACTCAGCATCCCATTACTGCACTCAGCTCCCCCTCACTGTACTCAGCTCCCCCTCACTGTACTCAGCATCCCATTACTGCACTCAGCTCCCCCTCACTGCACTCAGCATCCCATTACTGCACTCAGCTCCCCCTCACTGTACTCAGCATTCCATTACTGCACTCAGCTCCCCCTCACTGTACTCAGCATCCCATTACTGCACTCAGCTCCCCCTCACTGTACTCAGCATCCCATTACTGCACTCAGCTCCCCCTCACTGTACTCAGCAATCCATTACTGTACTCAGCATCCCATTACTGCACTCAGCTCCCCCTCACTGTACTCAACATCCCATTACTGCACTCAGCTCCCCCTCGCTGTACTTAGCATACCATTACTGCACTCAGCTACCCCTCACTGTACTCAGCGCCCCCTTACTGTACTCAGCATCCCATTACTGCACTCAGCATCCCATTACTGCACTCAGCTCCCCCTCACTGTACTCAGCATCCCATTACTGCACTCAGCATCCCATTACTGCACTCAGCTCCCCCTCACTGTACTCAGCATCCCATTACTGCACTCAGCTCCCCCTCACTGTACTCAGCACCCCATTACTGCACTCAGCTCCCCCTCACTGTACTCAGCATCCCATTACTGCACTCAGCTCCCCCTCACTGTACTCAGCATCCCATTACTGCACTCAGCTCCCCCCTCACTGTACCCAGCATCCCATTACTGCACTCAGCAGCCCCTTACTGTACTCAGCTCCCCCTCACTGTACTCAGCACCCCCTTACTGCACTCAGCTCCTCCTCACTATACTCAGCATCCCATTACTGCACTCAGCATCCCATTACTGCACTCAGCTCCCCCTCACTGTACTTAGCATCCCATTACTGCACTCAGCTCCCCCTCACTGTACTCAGCATCCCATTACTGCACTCAGCTCCCCCTCACTGTACTCAGCATCCCATTACTGCACTCAGCTCCCCCTCACTGCCCTCAGCATCCCATTACTGCACTCAGCTCCCCCTCACTGTACTCAGCATCCCATTACTGCACTCAGCATCCCTTTACTGCACTCAGCTCCCCCTCACTGTACTCAGCATCCCATTACTGTACTCAGCATCCCATTACTACACTCAGCATCCCATTACTGCACTCAGCTCCCCCTCACTGTACTCAGCATCCCATTACTGCACTCAGCTCCCCCTCACTGTACTCAGCTCCCCCTCACTGTACTCAGCATCCCATTACTGCACTCAGCTCCCCCTCACTGCACTCAGCATCCCATTACTGCACTCAGCTCCCCCTCACTGTACTCAGCATTCCATTACTGCACTCAGCTCCCCCTCACTGTACTCAGCATCCCATTACTGCACTCAGCTCCCCCTCACTGTACTCAGCATCCCATTACTGCACTCAGCTCCCCCTCACTGTACTCAGCATCCCATTACTGCACTCAGCTCCCCCACACTGTACTCAGTGTCCCCTTACTGCACTCAGCTCCCCCTCACTGTACTCAATATCCTATTACTGCACTCAGCTCCCCCTCGCTGTACTCAGCATACCATTACTGCACTCAGCTACCCCTCACTGTACTCAGCGCCCCCTTACTGTACTCAGCATCCCATTACTGCACTCAGCATCCCATTACTGCACTAAGCTCCCCCTCACTGTACTCAGCATCCCATTACTGCACTCAGCTCCCCCTCACTGTACTCAGCACCCCATTACTGCACTCAGCTCCCCCTCACTGTACTCAGCATCCCATTACTGCACTCAGCTCCCCCTCACTGTACTCAGCATCCTATTACTGCACTTAGCTCCCCCCTCACTGTACCTAGCATCCCATTACTGCACTCAGCTCCCCCTCACTGTACTCAGCATCCCATTACTGCACTCAGCTCCCCCTCACTGTACTCAGCATTCCATTACTGCACTTAGCTCCCCCTCACTGTACTCAGCATCCCATTACTGCACTCAGCTCCCCCTCACTGTACTCAGCATTCCATTACTGCACTCAGCTCCCCCTCACTGTACCCAGCATCCCATTACTGCACTCAGCTCCCGCTCACTGTACTCAGCATCCCATTACTGCACTCAGCTCCCCCTCACTGTACTCAGCATCCCATTACTGCACTCAGCTCCCCCTCACTGTACCCAGCATCCCATTACTGCACTCAGCTCCCCCTCACTGTACCCAGCATCCTATTACTGCACTCAGCTCCCCCTCACTGTATCCAGCATCCCATTACTGCACTCAGCTCCCCCTCACTGTACTCAGCATTCCATTACTGCACTCAGCTCCCCCTCACTGTACCCAGCATCCCATTACTGCACTCAACTCTCCCTCACTGCACTCAGCAGCCCCTCACTGTACTCAACATCCCATTACTGCACTCAGCAGCCCCTTACTGTACTCAGCTCCCCCTCACTGCACTCAGCGCCCCCTTACTGTACTCAGCTCCCCCTCACTGCACTCAGCTCCCCCTCACTGTACTCAGCATCCCATTACTGCACTCAGCTCCCCCTCACTGTACTCAGCATTCCATTACTGCACTCAGCTCCCCCTCACTGTACCCAGCATCCCATTACTGCACTCAGCTCCCGCTCACTATACTCAGCATCCCATTACTGCACTCAGCTCCCCCTCACTGTACTCAGCATCCCATTACTGCACTCAGCTCCCCCTCACTGTACTCAGCATCCCATTACTGCACTCAGCTCCCCCTCACTGTACTCAGCATCCCATTACTGCACTCAGCTCCCCCTCACTGTACCCAGAATCCCATTACTGCACTCAGCTCCCCCTCACTGTACCCAGCATCCCATTACTGCACTCAGCTCCCCCTCACTGTACCCAGCATCCTATTACTGCACTAAGCTCCCCCTCACTGTACTCAGCATCCCATTACTGCTCTCAGCTCCCCCTCACTGTACTCAGCATTCCATTACTGCACTCAGCTCCCCCTCACTGTACCCAGCATCACATTACTGCACTCAGCTCCCCCTCACTGTACCCAGCATCCCATTACTGCACTCAGCTCCCCCTCACTGTACCCAGCATGCTATTACTGCACTCATCTCTCCCTCACTGCACTCAGCAGCCCCTCACTGTACACAACATCCCATTACTGCACTCAGCAGCCCCTTACTGTACTCAGCTCCCCCTCACTGCACTCAGCGCCCCCTTACTGTACTCAGTGTCCCCTTACTGCACTCAGCTCCCCCTCACTGTACTCAGCATCCCATTACTGCACTCAGCTCCCCCTCACTGTACTCAGCATCCCATTACTGCACTCAGCATCTCATTACTGCACTCAACTCTCCCTGACTGCACTCAGCGCCCCCTTACTGTACTCAGTGTCCCCTTACTGTACTCAGCTCTCCCTCACTGTACTCAGTGTCCCCTAACTGCACTCAGCTCCCCCTCACTGTACCCAGCATCCTATTACTGCACTAAGCTCCCCCTCACTGTACTCAGCATCCCATTACTGCTCTCAGCTCCCCCTCACTGTACTCAGCATTCCATTACTGCACTCAGCTCCCCCTCACTGTACCCAGCATCACATTACTGCACTCAGCTCCCCCTCACTGTACCCAGCATCCCATTACTGCACTCAGCTCCCCCTCACTGTACCCAGCATCCCATTACTGCACTCATCTCTCCCTCACTGCACTCAGCAGCCCCTCACTGTACTCAACATCCCATTACTGCACTCAGCAGCCCCTTACTGTACTCAGCTCCCCCTCACTGCACTCAGCGCCCCCTTACTGTACTCAGTGTCCCCTTACTGCACTCAGCTCCCCCTCACTGTACTCAGCATCCCATTACTGCACTCAGCTCCCCCTCACTGTACTCAGCATCCCATTACTGCACTCAGCATCTCATTACTGCACTCAACTCTCCCTCACTGCACTCAGCGCCCTCTTACTGTACTCAGTGTCCCCTTACTGTACTCAGCTCTCCCTCACTGTACTCAGTGTCCCCTAACTGCACTCAGCTCCCCCTCACTGTACTCAACATCCCATTACTGCACTCAGCTCCCCCTCATTGTACTCAGCATCCCATTACTGCATTTAGCAGCCCCTTACTGTACTCAGCTCCCCCTCACTGTACTCAGCACCCCCTTACTGCACTCAGCTCCTCCTCACTATACTCAGCATCCCATTACTGCACTCAGCATCCCATTACTGCACTCAGCTCGACCTCACTGTACTTAGCATCCCATTACTGCACTCAGCTCCCCCTCACTGTACTCAGCATCCCATTACTGCACTCAGCTCCCCCTCACTGTACTCAGCATCCCATTACTGCACTCAGCTCCCCCTCACTGCCCTCAGCATCCCATTACTGCACTCAGCTCCCCCTCACTGTACTCAGCATCCCATTACTGCACTCAGCATACCTTTACTGATCTCAGCTCCCCCTCACTGTACTCAGCATCCCATTACTGCACTCAGCTCCCCCTCACTGTACTCAGCATCCCATTACTGCACTCAGCTCCCCCTCACTGTACTCAGCGCCTCCTTACTATACTCAGCATCCCATTACTGCATTCAGCATCCCATTACTGCACTCAGCTCCCCCTCACTGTACTCAGCATCCCATTACTGCACTCAGCTCCCCCTCACTGTACTCAGCTCCCCCTCACTGTACTCAGCATTCCATTACTGCACTCAGCTCCCCCTCACTGTACTCAGCATCCCATTACTGCACTCAGCTCCCCCTCACTGTACTCAGCATCCCATTACTGCACTCAGCTCCCCCTCACTGTACTCAGCAATCCATTACTGTACTCAGCATCCCATTACTGCACTCAGCTCCCCCTCACTGTACTCAACATCCCATTACTGCACTCAGCTCCCCCTCGCTGTACTCAGCATACCATTACTGCACTCAGCTACCCCTCACTGTACTCAGCGCCCCCTTACTGTACTCAGCATCCCATTACTGCACTCAGCATCCCATTACTGCACTCAGCTCCCCCTCACTGTACTCAGCATCCCATTACTGCACTCAGCTCCCCCTCACTGTACTCAGCACCCCATTACTGCACTCAGCTCCCCCTCACTGTACTCAGCATCCCATTACTGCACTCAGCTCCCCCTCACTGTACTCAGCATCCCATTACTGCACTCAGCTCCCCCCTCACTGTACCCAGCATCCCATTACTGCACTCAGCTCCCCCTCACTGTACTCAGCATCCCATTACTGCACTCAGCTCCCCCTCACTGTACTCAGCATCCCATTACTGCACTCAGCTCCCCCTCACTGTACTCAGCAATCCATTACTGTACTCAGCATCCCATTACTGCACTCAGCTCCCCCTCACTGTACTCAGCATCCCATTACTGCACTCAGCTCCCCCACACTGTACTCAACATCCCATTACTGCACTCAGCTCCCCCTCACTGCACTCAGCATCCCATTACTGCACTCAGCTCCCCCTCACTGTACTCAGCATCCTATTACTGCACTCAGCTCCCCCCTCACTGTACCCAGCATCCCATTACTGCACTCAGCTCCCCCTCACTGTACTCAGCATCCCATTACTGCACTCAGCTCCCCCTCACTGTACTCAGCATTCCATTACTGCACTCAGCTCCCCCTCACTGTACTCAGCATCCCATTACTGCACTCAGCTCCCCCTCACTGTACTCAGCATTCCATTACTGCACTCAGCTCCCCCTCACTGTACCCAGCATCCCATTACTGCACTCAGCTCCCGCTCACTGTACTCAGCATCCCATTACTGCACTCAGCTCCCCCTCACTGTACTCAGCATCCCATTACTGCACTCAGCTCCCCCTCACTGTACCCAGCATCCCATTACTGCACTCAGCTCCCCCTCACTGTACCCAGCATCCCATTACTGCACTCAGCTCCCCCTCACTGTACCCAGCATCCCATTACTGCACTCAGCTCCCCCTCACTGTACTCAGCATTCCATTACTGCACTCAGCTCCCCCTCACTGTACCCAGCATCCCATTACTGCACTCAGCTCCCCCTCACTGTACCCAGCATCCCATTACTGCACTCAACTCTCCCTCACTGCACTCAGCAGCCCCTCACTGTACTCAGCTCCCCCTCACTGCACTCAGCGCCCCCTTACTGTACTCAGTGTCCCCTTACTGCACTGAGCTCCCCCTCACTGTACTCAGCATCCCATTACTGCATTCAGCTCCTCCTCACTGTACTCAGCATCCCATTACTGCACTCAGCATCTCATTACTGCACTCAACTCCCCCTCACTGCACTCAGCGCCCCCTTACTGTACTCAGTGTCCCCTTACTGTACTCAGCTCTCCCTCACTGTACTCAGTGTCCCCTAACTGCACTCAGCTCCCCCTCACTGTACTCAACATCCCATTACTGCACTCAGCTCCCCCTCATTGTACTCAGCATCCCATTACTGCACTCAGCATCCCATTACTGCACTCAGCTCCCCCTCACTGTACTCAGCACCCCCTTACTGCACTCAGCTCCTCCTCACTATACTCAGCATCCCATTACTGCACTCAGCATCCCATTACTGCACTCAGCTCCCCCTCACTGTACTTAGCATCCCATTACTGCACTCAGCTCCCCCTCACTGTACTCAGCATCCCATTACTGTACTCCGCTCCCCCTCACTGTACTCAGTGCCCCCTTACTGCACTCAGCATCCCATTACTGCACTCAGCTCCCCCTCACTGTACTCAGCATCCCATTACTGCACTAAGCTCCCCTTCACTGCACTCAGCATCCCATTACTGCACTCAGCTCCCCCTTACTGTACTCAGCATCCCATTACTGCACTCAGCTCCCCCTCACTGTACTCAGCGCCCCCTTACTTTACTCAGCATCCCATTACTGCACTCAGCATCCCATTACTGCACTCAGCTCCCCCTCACTGTACTCAGCATCCCATTACTGCACTCAGCTCCCCCTCACTGTACTCAGCTCCCCCTCACTGTACCCAGCATCCCATTACTGCACTCAGCTCCCCCTCACTGTACCCAGCATCCCATTACTGCACTCAGCTCCCCCTCACTGTACTCAGCATTCCATTACTGCACTCAGCTCCCCCTCACTGTACCCAGCATCCCATTACTGCACTCAGCTCCCCCTCACTGTACCCAGCATCCCATTACTGCACTCAACTCTCCCTCACTGCACTCAGCAGCCCCTCACTGTACTCAACATCCCATTACTGCACTCAGCAGCCCCTTACTGTACTCAGCTCCCCCTCACTGCACTCAGCGCCCCCTTACTGTACTCAGTGTCCCCTTACTGCACTCAGCTCCCCCTCACTGTACTCAGCATCCCATTACTGCACTCAGCTCCCCCTCACTGTACTCAGCATCCCATTACTGCACTCAGCATCTCATTACTGCACTCAACTCCCCCTCACTGCACTCAGCGCCCCCTTACTGTACTCAGTGTCCCCTTACTGTACTCAGCTCTCCCTCACTGTACTCAGTGTCCCCTCACTGCACTCAGCTCCCCCTCACTGTACTCAACATCCCATTACTGCACTCAGCTCCCCCTCATTGTACTCAGCATCCCATTACTGCACTCAGCATCCCATTACTGCACTCAGCTCCCCCTCACTGTACTCAGCACCCCCTTACTGCACTCAGCTCCTCCTCACTATACTCAGCATCCCATTACTGCACTCAGCATCCCATTACTGCACTCAGCTCCCCCTCACTGTACTTAGCATCCCATTACTGCACTCAGCTCCCCCTCACTGTACTCAGCATCCCATTACTGTACTCCGCTCCCCCTCACTGTACTCAGTGCCCCCTTACTGCACTCAGCATCCCATTACTGCACTCAGCTCCCCCTCACTGTACTCAGCATCCCATTACTGCACTAAGCTCCCCCTCACTGCACTCAGCATCCCATTACTGCACTCAGCTCCCCCTTACTGTACTCAGCATCCCATTACTGCACTCAGCTCCCCCTCACTGTACTCAGCGCCCCCTTACTTTACTCAGCATCCCATTACTGCACTCAGCATCCCATTACTGCACTCAGCTCCCCCTCACTGTACTCAGCATCCCATTACTGCACTCAGCTCCCCCTCACTGTACTCAGCTCCCCCTCACTGTACTCAGCATCCCATTACTGCACTCATCTCCCCCTCACTGTACTCAGCATTCCAGTACTGCACTCAGCTCCCCCTCACTGTACTCAGCATCCCATTACTGCACTCAGCTCCCCCTCACTGTACTCAGCATTCCATTACTGCACTCAGCTCCCCCTCACTGTACTCAGTATCCCATTACTGCACTCAGCTCCCCCTCACTGTACTCAGCATTCCATTACTGCACTCAGCTCCCCCTCACTGTACTCAGCATCCCATTACTGCACTCAGCTCCCCCTCACTGTACTCAGCATCCCATTACTGCACTCAGCTCCCCCTCACTGTACCCAGCATCCCATTACTGCACTCAGCTCCCCCTCACTGTACTCAGCATCCCATTACTGCACTCAGCTCCTCCTCACTGTACTCAGCATCCCATTACTGCACTCAGCTCCCCCTCACTGTACCCAGCATCCCATTACTGCACTCAGCTCCCCCTCACTGTACTCAGCATCCCATTACTGCACTCAGCTCCTCCTCACTGTACTCAGCATCCCATTGCTGCACTCAGCTCCCCCTCACTGCACTCAGCATCCCTTTACTGTACTCAGCTCCCCCTCACTGTACTCAGCATCCCATTACTGCACTCAGCATCCCATTACTGCACTTAGCTCCCCCTCACTGTACTCAGCATCCCATTACTGTACTCAGCTCCCCCTCACTGTACTCAGCATCCCATTACTGCACTCAGCATCCCATTACTGCTCTTAGCTCCCCCTCACTGTACTCAGCATCCCATTACTGTACTCAGCACCCCATTACTGCACTCAGCTCCCCATCACTGTACTCAGCATTCCATTACTGCACTCAGCTCCCCCTCACTGTACTCAGCATCCCATTACTGCACTCAGCTCCACCTCACTGTACTCAGTGTCCCCTGTCAAAGTCGAAAAATATTGCAGTACACACATCACGTACAAACAACACACAGATGGCCTCCGCGCGTGTACTTGTTCTGCCGTGCGTGCACATATTTGCAATTTGCGTAGGGTCGCTCCCGCGGTCGTGCGCATCAGTGCGTGGTATGGGTATTTACGGTAGAGTTTGTGTACGCGTGGAGAGCCATCAAAACATTACATATTTAATCCAAATAGTGCACAATGTACACATAGGGGTATATTTACTAAAATTCGTATTTTCCCGATTGAGGTTAAAGTTCAATCACGAATGACATTGAAAGTGTAAAGTTGCAACTTTTTGATTTTATTACGACTAATTTACTAAGCTGTCGTATTCTGCATTTTCGTATTTACTGATGTCGATGTCATTCGTTTTTTTTTGCAGTGTTTTACGTGAGTGACTTGTAAAACACTGCCGACTTTAACACAATGAATCTCGGCCGGATCTGTGAGATCCGTGCTGGGCTTCATTGTGCACCTTTATAAAAAAATAAATCATTGATAAAATCTTGAAAAAAAAATGCGTGGGGTCCCCCCTGCTAAGCATAACCAGCCTCGGGCTCTTTGAGCCGGCCCTGGTTGTAAAAATATGGGGAAAAAAGTGACAGAAGTTCCCCCATATTTAAACAACCAGCACCGGGCTCTGCGCCTGGTCCTGGTTCCAAAAATACTGGGGACAAAAAGCGTAGGGGTCCCCCGTATTTCTGAAACCAGCACCGGGCTCCACTAGCCAGATACATAATGCCACAGCTGGGGGACACTTTTATATTGGTCCCTGCGGCCCTGGCATTACATACCCAACTAGTCACCCCTGGCCGGGGTACCCTGGAGGAGTGGGGACCCCTTCAATCAAGGGGTCCCCCCCCTCCAGCCACCCAAGGGCCAGGGGTGAAGCCCGAGGCTGTCCCCCCCATCCAAGGGCTGCGGATGGGGGGCTGATAGCCTTTTTGACAAAAGTTGAATATTGTTTTTAGTAGCAGTACTACAAGTCCCAGCAAGCCTCCCCCACAAGCTGGTACTTGGAGAACCACAAGTACCAGCATGCGGTGGAAAACCGGGTCCGCTGGTACCTGTAGTACTACTACTAAAAAAATACCCCAATAAAAACAGAAGACACACACCTTGAAAGTAAAAGTTTAATACATACATCCACACCTCCATACACACATACTTACCTATGTTCACACGAGGGTCGGTCCTCTTCTCCATGTAGAATCCATGGGGTACCTGTTGGAAAAATTATACTCACATAATCCAGTGTAGTTCGGTCCTCTTCTTTTCTATTTGTAATCCACGTACTTTGCAAAATAAAAAAACGGACACCCGACGGGCCCCATGTTTTCACATGGGACCCCTTTCCCCGACTGCCAGGAACCCCCCCTGACTTCTGTCTAAGAGGGTTCCTTCAGCCAATCAGGGTGCGCCACGTTGTGGCATCCTCCTGATTGGCTGTGTGCTCCTGTACTGTATGACAGGCGGCACACGGCAGTGATACAATGTAGTGCCTATGCGCTCCATTGTATCCAATGGTGGGAACTTTGTGGTCAGCGGTGAGGTTACTTTCGGTCAACCGCTGACCACAAAGTTCCCACCATTGGTTACAATGGAGCGCATAGGCGCTACATTGTATCACTGCCGTGTGCTGCCTGACAGACACTACAGGAGCACACAGCCAATCAGGAGGGTGCCACAACGTGACGCACCCTGATTGGCTGAAGGAACCCTCTTAGACAGAAGTCAGGGGGGGTTCCTGGCAGTCGGGGAAAGGGGTCCCATGTGAAAACATGGGGCCCCTTTCAGTGCGTGGTCGGGTGTCCGTTTTTTTATTTTGCAAAGTACGTGGATTACAAATAGAAAAGAAGAGGACCGAACTACACTGGATTATGTGAGTATAATTTTTCCAACAGGTACCCCATGGATTCTACATGGAGAAGAGGACCGACCCTCGTGTGAACATAGGTAAGTATGTGTGTAGGGAGGTGTGGATGTATGTATTAAACTTTTACTTTCAAGGTGTGTGTCTTCTGTTTTTATTGGGGTATTTTTTTAGTAGTAGTACTACCGGTACCAGCGGACCCGGTTTTCCACCGCATGCTGGTACTTGTGGTTCTCCAAGTACCAGCTTGCGGGGGGGGGGGGGCTTGCTGGGACTTGTAGTACTGCTACTAAAAACAATATTCAACTTTTGTCAAAAAGGCTATCAGCCCCCCATCCGCAGCCCTTGGATGGGGGGGGACAGCCTCGGGCTTCACCCCTGGCCCTTGGGTGGCTGGAGGGGGGGACCCCTTGATTGAAGGGGTCCCCACTCCTCCAGGGTACCCCGGCCAGGGGTGACTAGTTGGGTATGTAATGCCAGGGCCGCAGGGACCAATATAAAAGTGTCCCCCGGCTGTGGCATTATGTATCTGGCTAGTGGAGCCCGGTGCTGGTTTCAGAAATACGGGGGACCCCTACGCTTTTTGTCCCGCGTATTTTTGGAACCAGGACCAGGCGCAGAGCCCGGTGCTGGTTGTTTAAATATGGGGGAACCCCTGTCACTTTTTTTCCCATATTTTTACAACCAGGGCCGGCTCAAAGAGCCCGAGGCTGGTTTTGCTTAGGAGGGGGGACCCCACGCATTTTTTTTTTTTAATTAACACTTTCCCACCCCTTCCCACTGAAAAACATGCACGGATCTCATGGATCCGTGCATGCCTATCCGAACACGGTAAAAAAAAGCAGGTCTGTTTTTTTTTAGCACTTTTTCACGATTTGTATTTAATCACGGCAGTGTTTGGCTATTGTCGGCAGTGTTTGTGATTTGCACTTTTTAGTAAATGACCGATTTCTACCAAATTCCAGCCGTATTTGACCGATGGTGTATTCATTTGTAATTTTTTCCGAGGACTACCAAAAAAATACGAATGCCCTCATCACTGCCGTGATTTGAGTTTAGTAAATTCCCGAGATGACACTTTGAAGAAAAAACACCATCTCGGTCAAAATCGGGACCTTAGTAAATATACCCCATAGTCCCCCTGCACCACACCAGAAAATAACAACAGTTTTAATGGTTTCAGAACAAAGGGATTCACCTTTACAGGATAAGAGGGGACAGAATTAGGTTATAAGGTGGTGTCTGGTATCCAGCTGTAGGGTATTTTAAGGGTAACATTCCGGTGTTTGTCTGCGGAAGATCGCATGTTCCTGCGGATAGTTATGTGCAGGAGCAGAATATAGATATAAACTGTATTTACTGTATATTATGTATGCGGCGGGAATCCAGAGGAGACCACCCACAAGAGCAGTTGGGAAAGACATCGCCCACCTTTTCAAATCGACCTATGACCTCTCCTGTACTGTAAAAGTGCATTCCTGTGTCCAATGGACAAAGGGATTACAGTATCTATTGTATTGCTTTTGGAAGAATTGTATAAATAAAGCCTGCTGCAGCCTGGCCACACACAAGACTCACAAAGTTATCTATCAGATGACCGGGGACCGGCCGAGTTGCGCAAGCGATTCCATTCACGTATGTACATTGACTGTAGCCATTATTCTGTTATATTGTCTTGTATTGTAGTGTATGATTTGTATTGTAAACCCCCTTTCAGCAAATATTACGCTGTGGTGTCGGAACCCAGTGGTTTAAATACAAATCGGTGTTGTGTCTTCCTTTTCCTGCTAAGGTTTAAGAGTGTATTAGTAACACATCGCATTGCTGTATAAGGTTTAAAGTGTATCACTGGATGTGTGCGCGCTGTGTGTACTTTGAGGGCATCGTCCGGTTTTCCACATTTCCACAGCCTAACAGGTCAAAGCAGACTTAACCTATCAGCAAAAGGGTGGACAGGTATGCTACGTATCCTTTTCTTGGTCGGTGGATGCACTGAGAAACCCTGATTATTTGCTGATTAGATGACGTCTGCTCTGTATGGTTTGTAGGGATGCTGGTAGAACTCGTAAGGTAAACAGAAAAAAGCTATTTAAAATCTGTGAAATTTATTTTTGGCGCCAAATGCGTACACAACAAAAGCGTACACCCATACTCTTTGTACACCCGCTCACATTGTTGCCATAGGACCGATTGCTAGAGTCATAATATAAATATTAAGGAAATAAGTGTAAAACACAAACGCAGTCTGGCCTAGTTATGAAGGTTTATACATAAAGAAACTGTGTGGCGTGTTAAGTGAGCGATTATAGTTAATATTGCTCACATTTATAGAAATTGTGTGAGTTGTTTTATTGCGTCCGCACATAAATACACGTGGTACGGAACGTGAGGACAGCGTACACAAAACGTGAACGTGGGGCAAGGCTGCACACGTGGCATAGAGGTACGCACGGTTGCGTAATTACGCAAGCTTGCGTAGCGTTGTGTGCGCATAATAAAACCACACGATAGTTCGTTTAGTTTAAAGGTGGGATAGTAGCCACGCTACAATAACACAAGATTGCCCAGTTTCCAAAGTTTAGTATAAAACTCTTGTTTACTGTATTGCCTCTGGGAGTAAAACTGCTTGTCTGAATGAATTAGTGATGTGCACTGGAAATTTTTCGGGTTTTGTGTTTTGGTTTTGGGTTCGGTTCCGCGGCCGTGTTTTGGGTTCGACCGCGTTTTGGCAAAACCTCACCGAATTTTTTTTGTCGGATTCGGGTGTGTTTTGGATTCGGGTGTTTTTTTCAAAAAACCCTAAAAAAACAGCTTAAATCATAGAATTTGGGGGTCATTTTGATCCCAAAGTATTATTAACCTCAAAAACCATAATTTACACTCATTTTCAGTCTATTCTGAATACCTCACACCTCACAATATTATTTTTAGTCCTAAAATTTGCACCTAGGTCGCTGGATGACTAAGCTAAGCGACCCTAGTGGCCGACACAAACACCGGGCCCATCTAGGAGTGGCACTGCAGTGTCACGCAGGATGTCCCTTCCAAAAAACCCTCCCCAAACAGCACATGACGCAAAGAAAAAAAGAGGCGCAATGAGGTAGCTGTGTGAGTAAGATAAGCGACCCTAGTGGCCGACACAAACACCGGGCCCATCTAGGAGTGGCACTGCAGTGTCACGCAGGATGTCCCTTCCAAAAAACCCTCCCCAAACAGCACATGACGCAAAGAAAAAAAGAGGCGCAATGAGGTAGCTGTGTGAGTAAGATAAGCGACCCTAGTGGCCGACACAAACACCGGGCCCATCTAGGAGTGGCACTGCAGTGTCACGCAGGATGTCCCTTCCAAAAAACCCTCCCCAAACAGCACATGACGCAAAGAAAAAAAGAGGCGCAATGAGGTAGCTGTGTGAGTAAGATAAGCGACCCTAGTGGCCGACACAAACACCGGGCCCATCTAGGAGTGGCACTGCAGTGTCACGCAGGATGTCCCTTCCAAAAAACCCTCCCCAAACAGCACATGACGCAAAGAAAAAAAGAGGCGCAATGAGGTAGCTGTGTGAGTAAAATAAGCGACCCTAGTGGCCGACACAAACACCGGGCCCATCTAGGAGTGGCACTGCAGTGTCACGCAGGATGTCCCTTCCAAAAAACCCTCCCCAAACAGCACATGACGCAAAGAAAAAAAGAGGCGCAATGAGGTAGCTGTGTGAGTAAGATAAGCGACCCTAGTGGCCGACACAAACACCGGGCCCATCTAGGAGTGGCACTGCAGTGTCACGCAGGATGTCCCTTCCAAAAAACCCTCCCCAAACAGCACATGACGCAAAGAAAAAAAGAGGCGCAATGAGGTAGCTGTGTGAGTAAGATAAGCGACCCTAGTGGCCGACACAAACACCGGGCCCATCTAGGAGTGGCACTGCAGTGTCACGCAGGATGTCCCTTCCAAAAAACCCTCCCCAAACAGCACATGACGCAAAGAAAAAAAGAGGCGCAATGAGGTAGCTGTGTGAGTAAGATAAGCGACCCTAGTGGCCGACACAAACACCGGGCCCATCTAGGAGTGGCACTGCAGTGTCACGCAGGATGTCCCTTCCAAAAAACCCTCCCCAAACAGCACATGACGCAAAGAAAAAAAGAGGCGCAATGAAGTAGCTGTGTGAGTAAGATAAGCGACCCTAGTGGCCGACACGAACACCGGGCCCATCTAGGAGTGGCACTGCAGTGTCACGCAGGATGGCCCTTCCAAAAAACATTCCACAAACAGCACATGACGCAAAGAAAAATTAAAGAAAAAAGAGGTGCAAGATGGAATTGTCCTTGGGCCCTCCCACCCACCCTTGTGTTGTATAAACAGGACATGCACACTTTAACCAACCCATCATTTCAGTGACAGGGTCTGCCACACGACTGTGACTGAAATGATGGGTTGGTTTGGACCCCCACCAAAAAAGAAGCAATTAATCTCTCCTTGCACAAACTGGCTCTACAGAGGCAAGATGTCCACCTCATCATCATCCTCTGATATATCACCGTGTACATCCCCCTCCTCACAGATTATCAATTCGTCCCCACTGGAATCCACCATCTCAGCTCCCTGTGTACTTTGTGGAGGCAATTGCTGCTGGTCAATGTCTCCACGGAGGAATTGATTATAATTCATTTTAATGAACATCATCTTCTCCACATTTTCTGGATGTAACCTCGTACGCCGATTGCTGACAAGGTGAGCGGCGGCACTAAACACTCTTTTCGGAGTACACACTTGTGGGAGGGCAACTTAGGTAGAATAAAGCCAGTTTGTGCAAGGGCCTCCAAATTGCCTCTTTTTCCTGCCAGTATAAGTACGGACTGTGTGACGTGCCTACTTGGATGCGGTCACTCATATAATCCTCCACCATTCTTTCAATGGTGAGAGAATCATATGCAGTGACAGTAGACGACATGTCCGTAATCATTGTCAGGTCCTTCAGTCCGGACCAGATGTCAGCATCAGCAGTCGCTCCAGACTGCCCTGCATCACCGCCAGCGGGTGGGCTCGGAATTCTGAGCCTTTTCCTCGCACCCCCAGTTGCGGGAGAATGTGAAGGAGGAGATGTTGACAGGTCGCGTTCCGCTTGACTTGACAATTTTCTCACCAGCAGGTCTTTCAACCCCAGCAGACTTGTGTCTGCCGGAAAGAGAGATCCAAGGTAGGCTTTAAATCTAGGATCGAGCACGGTGGCCAAAATGTAGTGCTCTGATTTCAACAGATTGACCACCCGTGAATCCTTGTTAAGCGAATTAAGGGCTCCATCCACAAGTCCCACATGCCTAGCGGAATCGCTCCGTGTTAGCTCCTCCTTCAATGTCTCCAGCTTCTTCTGCAAAAGCCTGATGAGGGGAATGACCTGACTCAGTCTGGCAGTGTCTGAACTGACTTCACGTGTGGCAAGTTCAAAGGGCATCAGAACCTTGCACAACGTTGAAATCATTCTCCACTGCACTTGAGACAGGTGCATTCCACCTCCTATATCGTGCTCAATTGTATAGGCTTGAATGGCCTTTTGCTGCTCCTCCAACCTCTGAAGCATATAGAGGGTTGAATTCCACCTCGTTACCACTTCTTGCTTCAGATGATGGCAGGGCAGGTTCAGTAGTTTTTGGTGGTGCTCCAGTCTTCTGTACGTGGTGCCTGTACGCCGAAAGTGTCCCGCAATTCTTCTGGCCACCGACAGCATCTCTTGCACGCCCCTGTCGTTTTTTAAAAAATTCTGCACTACCAAATTCAAGGTATGTGCAAAACATGGGACGTGCTGGAATTTGCCCATATTTAATGCACACACAATATTGCTGGCGTTGTCCGATGCCACAAATCCACAGGAGAGTCCAATTGGGGTAAGCCATTCCGCGATGATCTTCCTCAGTTGCCGTAAGAGGTTTTCAGCTGTGTGCACATTCTGGAAAGCGGTGATACAAAGCGTAGCCTGCCTAGGAAAGAGTTGATGTTTGCGAGATGCTGCTACTGGTGCCGCCGCTGCTGTTCTTGCGGCGGGAGTCCATACATCTACCCAGTGGGCTGTCACAGTCATATAGTCCTGACCCTGCCCTGCTCCACTTGTCCACATGTCCGTGGTTAAGTGGACATTGGGTACAGCTGCATTTTTTAGGACACTGGTGAGTCTTTTTCTGAGGTCTGTGTACATTTTCGGTATCGCCTGCCTAGAGAAGTGGAACCTAGATGGTATTTGGTAACGGGGGCACACTACCTCAAGAAATTGTCTAGTTCCCTGTGAACTAACGGCGGATACCGGACGCACGTCTAACACCAACATAGTTGTCAAGGCCTCAGTTATCCGCTTTGCAGCAGGATGACTGCTGTGATATTTCATCTTCCTCGCAAAGGACTGTTGGACAGTCAATTGCTTACTGGAAGTAGTACAAGTGGTCTTCCGACTTCCCCTCTGGGATGACCATCGACTCCCAGCAGCAACAACAGCAGCGCCAGCAGCAGTAGGCGTTACACGCAAGGATGCATCGGAGGAATCCCAGGCAGGAGAGGACTCGTCAGAATTGCCAGTGACATGGCCTGCAGGACTATTGGCATTCCTGGGGAAGGAGGAAATTGACACTGAGGGAGTTGGTGGGGTGGTTTGCGTGAGCTTGGTTACAAGAGGAAGGGATTTACTGGTCAGTGGACTGCTTCCGCTGTCACCCAAAGTTTTTGAACTTGTCACTGACTTATTATGAATGCGCTGCAGGTGACGTATAAGGGAGGATGTTCCGAGGTGGTTAACGTCCTTACCCCTACTTATTACAGCTTGACAAAGGCAACACACGGCTTGACACCTGTTGTCCGCATTTCTGTTGAAATACCTCCACACTGAAGAGCTGATTTTTTTGGTATTTTCACCAGGCATGTCAACGGCCATATTCCTCCCACGGACAACAGGTGTCTCCCCGGATGCCTGACTTAAACAAACCACCTCACCATCAGAATCCCCCTGGTCAATTTCCTCCCCAGCGCCAGCAACACCCATATCCTCCTCATCCTGGTGTACTTCAACACTGACATCTTCAATCTGACTATCAGGAACTGGACTGCGGGTGCTCCTTCCAGCACTTGCAGGGGGCGTGCAAATGGTGGAAGGCGCATGCTCTTCACGTCCAGTGTTGGGAAGGTCAGGCATCGCAACCGACACAATTGGACTCTCCTTGTGGATTTGGGATTTCGAAGAACGCACAGTTCTTTGCGGTGCTTTTGCCAGCTTGAGTCTTTTCAGTTTTCTAGCGAGAGGCTGAGTGCTTCCATCCTCATGTGAAGCTGAACCACTAGCCATGAACATAGGCCAGGGCCTCAGCCGTTCCTTGCCACTCCGTGTGGTAAATGGCATATTGGCAAGTTTACGCTTCTCCTCCGACAATTTTATTTTAGGTTTTGGAGTCCTTTTTTTACTGATATTTGGTGTTTTGGATTTGACATGCTCTGTACTATGACATTGGGCATCGGCCTTGGCAGACGACGTTGCTGGCATTTCATCGTCTCGGCCATGACTAGTGGCAGCAGCTTCAGCACGAGGTGGAAGTGGATCTTGATCTTTCCCTAATTTTGGAACCTCAACATTTTTGTTCGCCATATTTTAATAGGCACAACTAAAAGGCACCTCAGGTAAACAATGGAGATGGATGGATACTAGTATACTTATGGATGGACTGCCGAGTGCCGACACAGAGGTAGCTACAGCCGTGGACTACCGTACTGTGTCTGCTGCTAATATAGACTGGATGATAATGAGATGAAATCAATATATATATGTATGTATATATAATATCACTAGTACTGCAGCCGGACAGGTAGATAATATATTTATTAGGTAATGATGACTGATGACGGACCTGCTGGACACTGTCAGCTCAGCAGCACCGCAGACTGCTACAGTAAGCTACTATACTATAGTAGTATGTACAAAGAAGAAAGAAAAAAAAAAAACCACGGGTAGGTGGTATACAATTATGGATGGACTGCCGAGTGCCGACACAGAGGTAGCTACAGCCGTGGACTACCGTACTGTGTCTGCTGCTAATATAGACTGGATGATAATGAGATGAAATCAATATATATATGGATGTATATATAATATCACTAGTACTGCAGCCGGACAGGTAGATAATATATTTATTAGGTAATGATGACTGATGACGGACCTGCTGGACACTGTCAGCTCAGCAGCACCGCAGACTGCTACAGTAAGCTACTATACTATAGTAGTATGTACAAAGAAGAAAGAAAAAAAAAAAACACGGGTAGGTGGTATACAATTATGGATGGACTGCCGAGTGCCGACACAGAGGTAGCTACAGCCGTGGACTACCGTACTGTGTCTGCTGCTAATATAGACTGGATGATAATGAGATGAAATCAATATATATATGTATGTATATATAATATCACTAGTACTGCAGCCGGACAGGTAGATAATATATTTATTAGGTAATGATGACTGATGACGGACCTGCTGGACACTGTCAGCTCAGCAGCACCGCAGACTGCTACAGTAAGCTACTATACTATAGTAGTATGTACAAAGAAGAAAGAAAAAAAAAAAACACGGGTAGGTGGTATACAATTATGGATGGACTGCCGAGTGCCGACACAGAGGTAGCTACAGCCGTGGACTAACGTACTGTGTCTGCTGCTAATATAGACTGGATGATTGATAATGAGATGAAATCAATATATATATGTATGTATATATAATATCACTAGTACTGCAGCCGGACAGGTAGATAATATATTTATTAGGTAATGATGACTGATGACGGACCTGCTGGACACTGTCAGCTCAGCAGCACCGCAGACTGCTACAGTAAGCTACTATACTATAGTAGTATGTACAAAGAAGAAAGAAAAAAAAAAAACCACGGGTAGGTGGTATACAATTATGGATGGACTGCCGAGTGCCGACACAGAGGTAGCTACAGCCGTGGACTAACGTACTGTGTCTGCTGCTAATATAGACTGGATGATTGATAATGAGATGAAATCAATATATATATGTATGTATATATAATATCACTAGTACTGCAGCCGGACAGGTAGATAATATATTTATTAGGTAATGATGACTGATGACGGACCTGCTGGACACTGTCAGCTCAGCAGCACCGCAGACTGCTACAGTAAGCTACTATACTATAGTAGTATGTACAAAGAAGAAAGAAAAAAAAAAAACCACGGGTAGGTGGTATACAATTATGGATGGACTGCCGAGTGCCGACACAGAGGTAGCTACAGCCGTGGACTAACGTACTGTGTCTGCTGCTAATATAGAGTCTAGACTGGATGATAAATTATTTATAATGAGATGAAATCAATATAATATCACTAGTACTGCAGCCGGACAGGTACTATATATATTTATTATGTAATGACTGATGACGGACCTGCTGGACACTGTCAGGTCAGCAGCACCGCAGACTGCTACAGTAAGCTACTATAGTAGTATGTATAAAGAAGAATGAAAAAAAAAAAACCACGGGTAGGTGGTATACAATATTATATATATATATATATTATATACAATTATATATATATATATATATATATATATATATATATATATATTAAACTGGTGGTGATTGATTATTAAACTGGTGGTCAGGTCACGTTGCAACTTGCAACTAGTACTCCGAGTCCTAAGCAGACAATCACAAAATATATTATTATACTGGTGGTCAGTGTGGTCACAACAATGGCAGTGTGGCACTGACTCTGGCAGCAAAAGTGTGCACTGTACGTTATATGTACTCCTGAGTCCTGCTCTCAGACTCTAACTGCTCCCCACTGTCAGTGTCTCCCCCACAAGTCAGATAATTAATACAATACACAGTCACACTATCTAATCTATATCACTTCAGCAAGTAGTATAGTAGTATAGTAGTACTCCTCCTAATAGTAATAATGCTCCCCAAAATACTGTGTCTCTCTCGTCTCTACTGTGTCTCTCTCTTCTCTAAACGGAGAGGACGCCAGCCACGTCCTCTCCCTATGACTCTCAATGCACGTGTGAAAATGGCGGCGACGCGCGGCTCCTTATATAGAATCCGAGTCTCGCGAGAATCCGACAGCGGGATGATGACGTTCGGGCGCGCTCGGGTTAACCGAGCAAGGCGGGAAGATCCGAGTCGCTCGGACCTGTGAAGAAAAAACTGAAGTTCGGGCGGGTTCGGATTCAGAGGAACCCGCTCATCACTAGAATGAATGATAATTTTCTGTACAGAAAAACCAAAGTGTATTTGAGTGAGCGAACGTAGGAGCGAGTGGAAATTTGAACCCCGGAATTCGGAATCTCGTGTGGTACATCAAGTGAGTGGAAACTTGGTGGCGTGAGGCGGCTGACTCACGTTAGTATAAGGTTTAAAACGCAAATCGTGAGGTGATTTGTAGCGGAGCGTGATAGTGCATTGTATTGCGAAGTATTTGAAATAAAAAGGTTTTTTGGTATTACGCTCCGGACTGAGGGTCCCAGTTTGTACAATGATCGTACGGCAGATAGGTAACAAGTACCTATACGCTGTGCGATTGAACCGCGGATTTGTGGATGCGATATATATAGTGCAACTGGATACCCCTTTACGTGCTTTGCGTAAAATCGCGGTACCATTAGCACTGTATAGAGCATAAGCAATTGTGATTTGTGTATAAGTGTATAGGGAGTTTTCGCTGGTCTCTCGCAGGAAAATCTCCAGCGGTGTATATTCACTGGAATAGGTAAGTCACTCCTAAACACTTCCAGTGAATAGAAATCAGATAGGGATCTCACTGGGTACGCGGTGGTCATTCTTGGAGTGAGTCGTGGTACCCGGCAGAGAAGGAGTGGGTGAAAGCGCTCTAAGAACTTTCACCGTCTATTCGGTGTGCATTGGGGATTGCGTAATAAGGAAAAAGTCCACGATTGGGATCCAATTTCACAAGCGGTGGACGTTTAACCAGGGTTCAGGTTGAGGTGCCGCGGCCCAAGGGGTCAGCGAGGTTTGTTATGTGTGGTAAATATGGATCACACACTGAAGACTTTTTGTCTAAATGGGTACATATGACTGACAAAGATAGGGTACCATTCCCTAAAGTGGGCAGTTTTGAACCAGAGGTATTGCAGAATTTAAGGATAATGATATGTTTAATAAAATCCAGAAAACAAAGGATTAGACATACAGATTGTTTAAATTTATGGCAACAAGAGGGGGATATACAAAGAGAATTAGCTCGCGCAGCAGGTTCCAAACCTAGCGGGAAAATAATGGCAACCGCACGACCACCACAACCGTACATTGTGGGGGAGAAAGTGGCTACAGACAATGGCACATTGGTACAAGATAAGAGTGTAATTGATAAATGTACTACAGCTAACCCATGCCAGTTGTATCCCATTTTAAATTTTCCCCAGGACTGCGAGCAGGAAGATGAGCCCAGCACAATATTGGCACTCTCTCTAGCAGCCACCATACAAGACACTCAGGTGGGCACGGCCCAACCAACAAGAGCAGTAGTCAGGCCCCCTAGCGGAGGGATAAGTGAGGTCGTGTCCACAGGTAAGTACGGTACCGTACATTATGCAGAAACCATAGCACCCCACATTGTAGAATCAAACCAGAATGATGTAATTGAATTAAATCCTGTCAGGGTGATTGCAGTCCCCAATGGGAAGACTGACGCTCAGGGAGTAACTCCCGTCAGGAACATTGCCATGCATTGTCCCTGGTCCCGGACAGAATTAAGGTCAATTATGTCAGAATTTCCTGATCCCAGGAAAGATCTAGTCGCATGCCAGAGGTTCATTAAAGAGTTAGGTAACGCCACCGAACCCACCAACAAAGATTGGCGAACAGTGCTACGGGTATGCTTACCCTCCAATATTGACCCCGCGAAGTTCATAACTGATTGTAAGTTAGACGCAGAGGTACCTCTCACTGAGGAGTACACTCAGGAGAATGTGCGGCAAATCAATCTGCAATTAGGAGTATATTTCCCTACTGTTGTCAAATGGAATAAAATCTTTTCCATAAGACAAAAGGAAGGTGAAACGGCATCTGAATATTTCCATCGAGCACTGCAGGAAATTGCTAGATATACTGGGATCGAGGACATTAGGGAAAACACACACCACAGGCAGGTAGCCATTTCTGTATTAATGGACTGGTTGAAGGACACACTGAGGACAAGGGTACAGACCTCTCTACCAAACTGGAGAGGTATCTCAGTGGCTGCATTGAGAGAGTCCGCTATTGAGCATGATAGGAACATCGTTAAACACAGGGAGTCACAGGGGGAGAAACTGATGACTGTAAGTATAGGTGCCCTTACCACAAAGCGACATCAGCCGAAACCCCAGACCCCTGATGGTAAGTCACGTGAAACAACATGCTATAATTGTCACAAGGTAGGACATTACGCAAGGGAATGTAGAAATAAAGGTTCACATAATGTATACCGACCCCCTAGACCAGGTTATGAACCACACTACAATACACATAATTGCGATCAGGGACCGCATAGGAGAAGCTACGAGCCACACCCAGGGGAAACAAGGAGGTATCCACCTAGGAGGGACTGGCAGACCTCTGAAAATTCTCAGCTACCCCCCTCACATATTGTAGCTGCCAGCGCGCTGCGGGAGGGTCTCACCACACAATAGGGGTTGGGCCACACCTGTAGTCTGCAGCCAGTGAAGTTGATTGCTAGCCTTGGTAGTGAACCTGAGGTCACGGTTGATGTAGCTGGTATACCATTACCTTTTCTTGTAGATACAGGGGCGGCCAGGTCAGTGTTAAATTCGACTGTAGGTATAAAAACCACGAGTAAAACAATTTCGGCAATGGGAGTAACAGGAACGGTGCAACACTACCCTTTGAGTAGACCTGCAGAGATTACGATAGGGCCCTTGCAAACCAAGCATTCTTTTTTGCTGGCTGCAGCGGCTCCGACTAATCTGCTCGGCAGAGATTTATTGTGTAAAATGCGGTGTGTCATATATTGTACTCCTGAGGGTGTCTTCTTGGGTATACCTGAGAATCACGTTCAGGAAGTGCAAGATATATTAGACACCCCTCAAAGGCTAATGTCGCATTCTGCTGTTATAGACAAGTGTCCAGCAAAGGTAGAGGAAATGATCTCAGAAATACCGGGTTCCCTTTGGACCAAAGATGGACAAGACACTGGATTGATGGCGAATGTAGCTCCTGTAGTAGTGCAAGTAAAAGACGGTAGGATAGCTCCAAAAATCTCTCAGTATCCTCTGAAGCCAGAGGTAGAATTAGGAGTGTACCCAGTCATAGAGCGGTTGCTACAACAGGGCATCCTAGTCAGGACGTCCAGCACTGCCAATAGTCCCATCTTCCCTGTGAAAAAGAGTGGGGGGGAGGGGTTACAGGCTAGTGCAGGATCTAACAAGATAGTTGAGAGCCAATTCCCCGTAGTGCCCAATCCAGCTGTCATCCTCATGCAAATTCCCCCTACTGCAAAATTTTTACACTGTCATTGACCTCTGTTCTGCCTTCTTTTCTGTCCCTCTGCACCCTGACAGCCAATACCTCTTTGCATTTACATACAGGGGAGTACAGTACACCTGGACTCCACTTCCCCAAGGTTTCATTGACAGCCCAAGTATTTTTTCCCAGGCTTTGCATGACTGTTTACAATCCTTTCAACCTGAGAGCGGATCAGTATTAATACAGTATGTCGATGACTTATTTCTGTGTTCTGATTCACTCGAATCGTCCTTGAAGGACACGAAACAGCTTCTGTTTCATCTTTCCCATACGGGACACAAGGTTTCAAAGGAGAAGTTACAGCTGTGCCAGACCAGGGTAAAATATTTGGGACATTGCTTGACTCAAGGACTTAGACATCTCACCGCTGATAGAATACAGGCGATTCGCGACATGACTCTGCCACAAACCCAGCAGCAGATCCGCACTTTCCTTGGAATGTGTGGGTACTGCCGAAACTGGATCCCAGGATTCTCCATACTGGCTTTACCTTTGCAAGAAATGGTCTCTTCGAACAAACCAGATCGGATCTCGCACACAGATGAGTCCGAACTGGCATTTGAGAGACTCAAACAGTGCCTATCACAGGTACCTGCATTAGGTATGCCAGATTATGGGAAGCCCTTTGAATTATACGGTACAGAAAGTGTAGGGTGCGTAGCAGGAGTTTTAACCAAGAGACATGGTGATGCCAGCAGGCCGGTAGCTTACTACAGTGCACAGTTGGACACCGTAGCACAGTCTCTCCCCACATGCTTGCGAAGTGTTGCAGCGATAGCTTTGCTAGTAAGTAAAAGCGAAGACGTAGTGTTAGGACACAACCTGACCATCCATACACCTCATGCTGTATCAGCCTTACTGAACTCTGTCCAAACCAGACATGTCTCATCTGCACGGTTTACAAGGTGGGAATTAGCACTAATGGCCCCTGTAAACATCACCATAAAGAGATGCAGCGCACTAAATCCTGCAACTTATCTGCCAAGTGTGCCTGGACAGGCACAAAGGGAGGAGGATGAGAATGTTGGTGAAGGAGGATTTAGTGCAGACACTGACACGCATGATTGTATGGAATATCTGAATCAGACTTTCACTGCAAGACCCGACATTAGTGACAACCCACTGGAAGGCGTAGACTTTACCTTTTACACTGACGGTAGTTGCCACAGACAGACGGACTCGGGAGACTTGTGTACAGGATACGCAGTTGTAGATGACAGAGGTATCATAGAAGCTGAACCCCTGGGCCCACCGCACTCAGCACAAGTTGCTGAGCTGGTCGCCCTAACCAGAGCGTGTGAATTGGCCAAGGGTAAGTCAGCTAATATATACACAGATTCTAGGTATGCCTTTGGAGTGGTGCATGATTTCGGGGCCCTATGGCGCCTCAGAAATTTCATGACGGCAGCTGGCACACCTGTAGCGCATGCGTCCCACATAAAAAGGCTTCTAACAGCGATACAAGAACCAGACAGAGTGGCTGTTATCAAGTGCAAAGCACACACTTACAACCAAGACCCAATTTCACTTGGTAACAGCCGGGCAGACAAAGCTGCTAAATCAGCAGCCAGCACCCCCATACAAACGAACATCACATCACTGATGACATTCAACACAATCAACACACAAAAATTAATTGAAATGCAAAATTTGTGTTCTCCACAGGAAAAGGCGGTCTGGAGGTCAAAGGGGTATGACCAGGAGTCCTCAGGACTCTGGACAGATGGACACGGTAAGCCAGTGGCCCCCAGAGCATATCTTCCAGGTCTAGCTGAGGCGGCACACGGTCTGACTCATCTGGACAAAGAGGGTATGTGTAAGCTGGTGAGAGCCTACTGGTGTGCGCCAGGATTCTCTTCTCATGCGTGTAAGAGAGCAATGACATGTCTTACTTGCTTGAGGAAGAATATTGGAAAGTCAATACCAACAGAGCCATCCCATATCCCGCCGACAGACGCCCCTTTTCAGGTAATACAAATTGATTTCATACAGTTACCACCCTGTAGGAATTTAAAATGTGTGTTAGTTTGTATTGATGTGTTTTCAAATTGGGTAGAAGCATTCCCCGCTGCCACAAATACTGCTACGTTTACTGCAAAGAAAATTGTGCAGGAATTTGTGTGTAGATATGGTATCCCTAGAATAATTGAAAGCGATAGGGGTACCCATTTTACAGGTGAAGTCTTTCAGGTTATGTGCAAACTGATGGGAATTAATAGCAAACTGCATACTCCGTACCGACCACAGGCGAGTGCGAAGGTGGAGAGAATGAACAGCACTATTAAGAACAAGCTGAGCAAAGTGATGGCTGAGACTGGATTGTTGTGGCCAGAAGCTTTGCCACTAGTATTGTACAGCATAAGAACCACTCCCAGGTCCCTCCTTAACCTATCACCCTTTGAGATTCTTTTTGGCCGACAACCTCATGTAATGATAGACCCCCAGGATGATTTGAAATGCAATAACGAAGTGACTGTGAAATATTTGGTTGGGATGAGCCGGCAGCTATGGAATCAAAATAGAAATCTAAAGCTGGGGATTCCTGACCTACCGAACAGTAATTGTCATGACATTGAGCCTGAGGATTATGTGATGATTCTAAATTTTCTACGCTCAGGTTGCCTCATTGACAGGTGGGAAGGACCGTACCAAGTCTTGCTAACCAGCACGACAGCATTAAAGGTTGCCGAAAGAGAGACTTGGGTCCACTCGTCCCACTGTAAGAAGGTCGCTGACCCGGAGAGAACCCGTGACAAAGAGCAGGGTGTAGAGAACATCGTATCACTGGAGTGTCTGTTCCGGGAAGGTTGAGAGGCAGGACTGTTGAGACGGCACCTGAACGCGGAGAACAACAAGACCAGAGGCGGTTGTCGCACCAGTTTTTTTTTATTTTCTCCATCTCCCACTACCCTCCTTCTCTCCTTCTCTTTCTCCCCCTTCTTGTTTCCCTTCTCTTCCCTTAACAAGATGGACTTACCCCAAGAGACTGCGTTCCGGGTTTTCCTGTTAATCCTGTTGTTGACAAGGACAGTCTGTTTCGGTGAGGGTCCCAGAGAGGTCGAGAAAGGATCTGGAATGGGTTCTGATGGCGAGGATGGATTTGTAGAATCTCAAGAGCAACACATCACTCGAGCAAAGGCGAGTATCAGAAAGCGCTCTGGTAGTCAGGGAGCTCGGAGGCACTGTGAAGGGTTATTGTCTGAGAAAAATTGCATTTGTAGGAATTGTGAGAACATAGTCGAGGATGGGTGCATCCAGAGATGTCAGTCCAGCCTTAATATCGACATGGACCGTCATCCATTGAGTGATTACCACTCACTAGTGGGTAAGGTCTTAAACCAGACAGAATGCTGGGTGTGCTGGGTGTGCTCACAAGTACCTCAAGGTCAGAGCAAGTCAGGATTAGAACCATACCCTTTAGCAATAGATGAGGTACTCGAATTACGGGGTGGGAGACCGGTGGACAAGAAATTCAATATTTCTAGGCCCCCTAGCATGAAGCTCCACCAGTATCATGTAGATAGATCCTTATTATGTTTCAATATTTCCAATTACCGAAAACCGGGAAATTGGGAAGTGACGTGGAATAACCAGACAATGACCTTTTCGCACAGAGCTGATAGGATACCCATAGACTCTGAACTTGTACACCAAATAGCCAACAGTGGAAGGTATTTCCGGTATAGGTATACTCGAGTAAGCAAGACCATGTGGGTTGGAGAAGTATCACCAGGGTACAGTGCTCACATCATCCAGCCCGATACTTGTACTGAGCAGATGGGAGAACTAGGGATTGGGTTTTTCACTTGGAAAGTTTGTAATATGGTAATGTCATATTCTGTCCCCTATGTTCTCCCCGATGATGCCTATTTCATATGTGGGAGGAAGGCGTACAAGTGGCTTGCCCCGAGCTCAGAGGGATTGTGTTATATTGGAAGAGTGTTGCCAGAGGTCATGACCATAACCCATGATAAGATGAAAGATGTTCACAGCAGTGCTCAGGCTCCTTATACTCATACTCACTATGAACACATCGTCAAGAGACACCTCATAGAGAGGACAGAGCACGTAGCCTCTGATTTGATCCACGAATCCACCGGGATTCAATTCCTTCTCGCATTAGACATCACCCGTACTGCCAGAGGAATTATAAATTATAGGTATATCCATGCGCTAGATAATATCACTGAGATGTATGACGACACCTTCAGGTATACGGGAAGGGAGTTACAAGCTTACAAGAAGGAACTGATTCAGCACAGGATTGTCCTAAATTATATCACAGCCATGACAGGTGGGTACTGTGTTACTCTGGCAACTCAATATGGTGTGAAGTGCTGTACATATATTACGAACAGCACTGACGACCCCACGGAGATTATCGATCAGAAGATGGATGAGATCTTGCAGTTGAAGTGGGAGTTCAGGAGGAAACACAACCTTACCTTGGCGACTGTGAGTAATGAACTGACCAGCTGGGTCTCATGGTTGAACCCACGAAATTGGTTCTCAGGATTAGGAGAGTGGGCTCAAAATGTTATTATGAGTGTAGGGAAGTTTCTCCTTTGTATCCTGGGAGTCGTCATAATGATTGGTCTGATATTCAGGTGTGTTCGAATTCTGACGCGGCGCAAGCACGGCACAAATTTGATGAGTCTAAGGAGTGAGGGCGCTGTTACAGCAGCAGATTTAAATTACGACCCATCCATAGAGACAGTGTTATGATAAGGATTGCAAATGAATTCCATGGCCTGTTTCTTTCACCCGTTTTTCCTTTGTCTCCCCCTCTGCCCAGATACACCCATCCGGAAAAGACATCGACCCTACCCAAGAATGTTTATGAAAATGTTATGTGAATGTATTTTAGATATGTGTCTTATCTTCATCTCTACAACCTTCAGTTAATGACACACATAGTCGACAGGTGATATCCACATATAGTAGCACTCACATATGTTCCCCCTCCGTGTATCATCAACTAAATGTGCACCCCATTTGTTGGAACAAGAAGCCGAAAAGAGCTCGGTAGTGTTTGTTGGCCCACTTACAGACCCTTAATACGGGATGAGAAGGATTTAATGTATACTTCGCAATACCTCTAAGCTTATTTAGAACATATACGGCACAATGATACATGCCCCTCAGACATGGATTCATACATACATGCTTTTTACTATCCCACTAGGTCATACATTTCCTACCTACCACTCTCCCCCGACCATCCAAAACTTCTGTAGATACTGTGTAGATATTTTTCTGTTTAGTGATTAGATAGTGGCAGTTATTGGTGACTGCCAAAGGGTGGATTGTCAAAGTCAAAAAATATTGCAGTACACACTTCACGTACAAACAACACACAGATGGCCTCCACGCGTGTACTTGTTCTGCTGTGCGTGCACATATTCACAATTTGCGTAGGGTCGCTCCCGCGGTCGTGCGCATCAGTGCGTGGTATGGGTATTTACGGTACAGTTTGTGAACGCATGGAGAGCTATCAAAACACATTACATATTTAATCCAAATAGTGCACAATGTACACATAGTCCCCCTGCACCACACCAAAAAATAACAACAGTTTAAATGGTTTCAGAACAAAGGGATTCACCTTTACAGGATAAGAGGGGACAGACTAAGGTTATAAGGTGGTGTTTGGTATCCAGCTGTAGGGTATTTTAAGGGTAACATTCCGGTGTTGGTCTGCGGAAGATCGCATGTTCCTGCGGATAGTTATGTGCAGAAGCAGAATATAGATATAAACTGTATTTACTGTATATTATTTATGCGGCGGGAATCCAGAGGAGACCACCCACAAGAGCAGTTGGGAAAGACATCGCCCACCTTTTCAAATCGACCTATGACCTCTCCTGTACTGTAAAAGTGCATTCCTGCATCCAATGGACAAAGGGATTACAGTATCTATTGTATTGCTTTTGGAAGAATTGTATAAATAAAGTCTGCTGCAGCCTGGCCTGGAACAAGACTCACAAAGTTATCTATCAGATGACCGGGGACCGGTAGGGTTGCGCAAGCGATTCCATTCACATATGTACATTGACTGTAGCCATTATTCTGTTATATTGTCTTGTATTGTAGTGTCTGATTTGTATTAAACCCCCTTTCAGCAAATATTACGCTGTGGTGTCGGAACCCAGTGGTTTAACTACAAATCGGTGTTGTGTCTTCCTTTTCCTGCTAAGGTTTAAGAGTGTATTGGTAACGCATCGCATTGCTGTATAAGGTTTAAAGTGTATCACTGGGTGTGTGCGCGCTGTGTGTACTTTGTACCCCCAGCGCGGCGTTTGTACGCTAAGTCCGTACAGTGATACGGGACTCCGTACGCAAACAGTGTAAAAAGTACGTAGCATGTGTATTAAGTATAGCGGCAGCAGCGGCTAAAGGTTTAAAGTGTATTTAAGGTGTGTTTAAGGTATAGCTTTCATTCCTGTAAAGATAATCAACATTATCACCCCTTACTGCACTCAGCTACCCCTCACTGTACTCAGCATCCCATTACTGCACTCAGCTCCCCCTCACTGTACCCAGCATCCCATTACTGGACTCAGCTCCCCCTCACTGTACCCAGCATCCCATTACTGCACTCAGCTCCCCCTCACTGTACCCAGCATCCCATTACTGCACTCAGCTTCCCCTCACTGTACCCAGCATCCCATTACTGCACTCAGCTCCCCCTCACTGTACTCAGCATCCAATTACAGCACTCAGCTCCCCCTCACTGTACTCAGTGTCCCCATACTGCACTCAGCTCCCCCTCACTGTACTCAGCATCCCATTACTGCACTCAGATCCCCCTCACTGAACTCAGCGCCCCCTTACTGTACTCAGTATCCCATTACTGCACTCAGCTCCACTTCACTGTACTCAGCATCCCATTACTGCACTCAGCTCCCCCTCACTGTACCCAGCATCCCATTACTGCACTCAGCTCCCCCTCACTGTACCCAGCATCCCATTACTGCACTCAGCTCCCCCTCACTGTACCCAGCATCCCATTACTGCACTTAGCTCCCCCTCACTGTACCCAGCATCCCATTACTGCACTCAGATCCCCCTCACTGTACTCAGCATCCCATTACTGCACTCAGCTCCCCCTCACTGTACTCAGTGTCCCCATACTGCACTCAGCTCCCCCTCACTGTACTCAGTATCCCATTACTGCACTCAAATCCCCCTCACTGAACTCAGCGCCCCCTTACTGTACTCAGTATCCCATTACTGCACGCAGCTCCACTTCACTGTACTCAGAATCCCATTACTGCACTCAGCTCCCCCTCACTACACTCAGCATACCATTACTGCACTCAGCTCCCCCTCACTGTACTCAGCATCCCATTACTGCACTCAGCGCCCCATTACTGCACTCAGCATCTCATTACTGCACTCAGCGCCCCCTTACTGTACCCAGCACCCCATTACTGCACTCAGCATCCCCCTCACTGTACCCAGCACCCCATTACTGCACTCAGATCCCCCTCACTGTACTCAGCGCCCCCTTACTGTACTCAGAATCCCATTACTGCACTCAGCTCCCCCTCACTGTACCCAGCACCCCATTACTGCACTCAGATCCCCCTCACTGCACTCAGCATCCCATTACTGCACTCAGCTCCCCCTCACTGTACCCAGCACCCCATTACTGCACTCAGATCCCCCTCACTGTACCCAGCATCCCATTACTGCACTTAGCTCCCCCTCACTGTACCCAGCATCCCATTACTGCACTCAGATCCCCCTCACTGTACTCAGCATCCCATTACTGCACTCAGCTCCCCCTCACTGTACTCAGTGTCCCCATACTGCACTCAGCTCCCCCTCACTGTACTCAGTATCCCATTACTGCACTCAGATCCCCCTCACTGAACTCAGCGCCCCCTTACTGTACTCAGTATCCCATTACTGCACTCAGCTCCACTTCACTGTACTCAGAATCCCATTACTGCACTCAGCTCCCCCTCACTACACTCAGCATACCATTACTGCACTCAGCTCCCCCTCACTGTACTCAGCATCCCATTACTGCACTCAGCGCCCCATTACTGCATTCAGCATCTCATTACTGCACTCAGCGCCCCCTTACTGTACCCAGCACACCATTACTGCACTCAGATCCCCCTCACAGTACCCAGCACCCCATTACTGCACTCAGATCCCCCTCACTGTACTCAGCGCCCCCTTACTGTACTCAGAATCCCATTACTGCACTCAGCTCCCCCTCACTGTACCCAGCACCCCATTACTGCACTCAGATCCCCCTCACTGCACTCAGCATCCCATTACTGCACTCAGCTCCCCCTCACTGTACCCAGCACCCCATTACTGCACTCAGCATCCCAATACTGCACTCAGCTCCCGCTCACTGTACTCAGCGCCCCCTTACTGCACTCAGCATCTCATTACTGCACTCAGCTCCCCCTCACTGTACTTAGCATCCCATTACTGCACTCATCTCCCCCTCACTGTACTCAGCATCCCATTACTGCACTCAGCATCCCATTACTGCAATCAGCTCCCCCTCACTTTACCCAGCATCCCATTACTGCACTCAGCTCCCCCTCACTGTACCCAGCATCCCATTACTGCACTCAGATCCCCCTCACTGTACTCAGAATCCCATTACTGCACTCAGCTCCCCCTCACTGTACTCAGTGCCCCCTTAGTGTACTCAGCATCCCATTACTGCACTCAGCTCCCCCTCACTGTACTCGGCGTCCCCTTACTGCACTCAGCTCCCCCTCACTGTACTCAGCATGCCATTACTGCACTCAGCTCCCGCTCACTGTACTCAGCGCCCCCTTACTGCACTCAGCATCTCATTACTGCACTCAGCTCCCCTTACTGCACTCAGCTCCCCCTCACTGTACTCAGCATTCCATTAATGCACTCAGCTCCCCTTACTGCATTCAGCATCCCATTACTGCACTCAGCTCCGCCTCACTGTACTCAGCATCCCATTACTGCACTCAGCTCCCCCTCACTGTACTCAGCGCCCCCTTACTGCACTCAGCATCTCATTACTGTACTCAGCTCCCCTTACTGCACTCAGCTCCCCCTCACTGTACTCAGTATTCCATTAATGCACTCAGCTCCCCTTACTGCATTCAGCATCCCATTACTGCACTCAGCTCCCCCTCACTGTACTCAGCATCCCATTACTGCACTCAGCTCCCCCTCACTGTACTCAGCATCCCATTACTGCACTCAGCTCCCCCTCACTGTACTCAGCATTCCATTACTGCACTCAGCTCCCCTTACTGTACTCAGCATCCCATTACTGCACTGAGCTCCCGCTCACTGTACTCAGCGCCCCCTTACTGCACTCAGCATCTCATTACAGCACTCAGCTCCCCTTACTGCACTCAGCTCCTCCTCACTGTACTCAGCATTCCATTAATGCACTCAGCTCCCCTTACTGCATTCAGAATCCCATTACTGCACTCAGCTCCCCCTCACTGTACTCAGCATCCCATTACTGCACACAGATCCCCCTCACTGAACTCAGCGCCCCCTTACTGTACTCAGTATCCCATTACTGCACTCAGCTCCACTTCACTGTACTCAGAATCCCATTACTGCACCCAGCTCCCCCTCATTACACTCAGCATCCCATTACTGTACTCAGCTCCCCTTACTGTACTCAGCATCGCATAACTGCACTCAGCTCCCCCTCACTGTACCCAGCACCCCATTACTGCACTCAGATCCCCATCACTGTACTCAGCATCCCATTACAGCACTCAGCTCAACCTCACTGTACTCAGCATCCCATTACTGCACTCAGCTCCCCCTCACTGTACTCAGCATCCCATTACTGCACTCAGATCCCCCTCACTGAACCCAGCACCCCATTACTGCACTCAGCTCCCCCTCACTGTACTCAGTGCCCCCTTACTGTACTCAGCATCCCATTACTGCACTCAGCTCCCCCTCACTGTACTCAGCGTCCCCTTACTGCACTCAGCTCCCCCTCACTGTACTCAGCATCCCATTACTGCACTCAGCTCCCCCTCACTGTACTCAGCATCCCATTACTGCACTCAGCTCCCCCTCACTGTACTCAGCATCCCATTACTGCACTCAGCTCCCCCTCACTGTACTCAGCATCCCATTACTGCACTCAGCACCCCCTCACTGTACTCAGCGCCCCCTTACTGTACTCAGCATCCCATTACTGCACTCAGCTCCCCCTCACTGTACTCAGCGTCCCCTTACTGCACTCAGCTCCCCCTCACTGTACTCAGCATCCCATTACGGCACTCAGCTCCCCCTCACTGTACTCAGTGCCCCCTTAGTGTACTCAGCATCCTATTACTGCACTCAGCTCCCCCTCACTGTACTCGGCGTCCCCTTACTGCACTCAGCTCCCCCTCACTGTACTCAGCATTCCATTAATGCACTCAGCTCCCCTTACTGCATTCAGCATCCCATTACTGCACTCAGCTCCCCCTCACTGTTCTCAGTGTCTCCTTACTGCACTCAGCTCCCCCTCACTGCACTCAGCATCCCATTACTGCACACAGATCCCCCTCACTGAACTCAGCGCCCCCGTACTGTACTCAGTATCCCATTACTGCACTCAGCTCCACTTCACTGTACTCAGAATCCCATTACTGCACCCATCTCCCCCTCACTACACTCAGCATCCCATTACTGTACTCAGCTACCCTTACTGTACTCATCATCCCATTACTGCACTCAGCTCCCCCTCACTGTACCCAGCACCCCATTACTGCACTCAGATCCCCATCACTGTACTCAGCATCCCATTACAGCACTCAGCTCCACCTCACTGTACTCAGCATCCCATTACTGCACTCAGCTCCCCCTCACTGTACTCAGCATCCCATTACGGCACTCAGATCTCCCTCACTGTACCCAGCACCCCATTAATGCACTCAGCACCCCCTCACTGTACTCAGCGCCCCCTTACTGTACTCAGCATCCCATTACTGCACTCAGCTCCCCCTCACTGTACTCAGCGTCCCCTTACTGCACTCAGCTCCCCCTCACTGTACTCAGCATCCCATTACTGCACTCAGCTCCCCCTCACTGTACTCAGCATCCCATTACTGCACTCAGATCCCCCTCACTGTACTCAGCATCCCAATACTGCACTCAGCTCCCGCTCACTGTACTCAGCGCCCCCTTACTGCACTCAGCATCTTATTACTGCACTCAGCTCCCCCTCACTGTACTCAGCATCCCATTACTGCACTCATCTCCCCCTCACTGTACTCAGCATCCCATTACTGCACTCAGCATCCCATTACTGCAATCAGCTCCCCCTCACTTTACTCAGCATCCCATTACTGCACTCAGCTCCCCCTCACTGTACCCAGCATCCCATTACTGCACTCAGATCCCCCTCACTGTACTCAGAATCCCATTACTGCACTCAGCTCCCCCTCACTGTACTCAGTGCCCCCTTAGTGTACTCAGCATCCCATTACTGCACTCAGCTCCCCCTCACTGTACTCGGCGTCCCCTTACTGCACTCAGCTCCCCCTCACTGTACTCAGCATGCCATTACTGCACTCAGCTCCCGCTCACTGTACTCAGCGCCCCCTTACTGCACTCAGCATCTCATTACTGCACTCAGCTCCCCTTACTGCACTCAGCTCCCCCTCACTGTACTCAGTATTCCATTAATGCACTCAGCTCCCCTTACTGCATTCAGCATCCCATTACTGCACTCAGCTCCGCCTCACTGTACTCAGCATCCCATTACTGTACTCAGCTCCCCCTCACTGTACTCAGCGCCCCCTTACTGCACTCAGCATCTCATTACTGTACTCAGCTCCCCTTACTGCACTCAGCTCCCCTTACTGCATTCAGCATCCCATTACTGCACTCAGCTCCCCCTCACTGTACTCAGCATCCCATTACTGCACTCAGCTCCCCCTCACTGTACTCAGCATCCCATTACTGCACTCAGCTCCCCCTCACTGTACTCAGCATTCCATTACTGCACTCAGCTCCCCTTACTGTACTCAGCATCCCATTACTGCACTGAGCTCCCGCTCACTGTACTCAGCGCCCCCTTACTGCACTCAGCATCTCATTACTGCACTCAGCTCCCCTTACTGCACTCAGCTCCCCCTCACTGTACTCAGCATTCCATTAATGCACTCAGCTCCCCTTACTGCATTCAGAATCCCATTACTGCACTCAGCTCCCCCTCACTGTACTCAGCATCCCATTACTGCACACAGATCCCCCTCACTGAACTCAGCGCCCCCTTACTGTACTCAGTATCCCATTACTGCACTCAGCTCCACTTCACTGTACTCAGAATCCCATTACTGCACCCAGCTCCCCCTCATTACACTCAGCATCCCATTACTGTACTCAGCTCCCCTTACTGTACTCAGCATCGCATAACTGCACTCAGCTCCCCCTCACTGTACCCAGCACCCCATTACTGCACTCAGATCCCCATCACTGTACTCAGCATCCCATTACAGCACTCAGCTCCACCTCACTGTACTCAGCATCCCATTACTGCACTCAGCTCCCCCTCACTGTACTCAGCATCCCATTACTGCACTCAGATCCCCCTCACTGAACCCAGCACCCCATTACTGCACTCAGCTCCCCCTCACTGTACTCAGCGCCCCCTTACTGTACTCAGCATCCCATTACTGCACTCAGCTCCCCCTCACTGTACTCAGCGTCCCCTTACTGCACTCAGCTCCCCCTCACTGTACTCAGCATCCCATTACTGCACTCAGCTCCCCCTCACTGTACTCAGCATCCCATTACTGCACTCAGCACCCCCTCACTGTACTCAGCGCCCCCTTACTGTACTCAGCATCCCATTACTGCACTCAGCTCCCCCTCACTGTACTCAGCGTCCCCTTACTGCACTCAGCTCCCCCTCACTGTACTCAGCATCCCATTACTGCACTCAGCTCCCCCTCACTGTACTCAGTGCCCCCTTAGTGTACTCAGCATCCTATTACTGCACTCAGCTCCCCCTCACTGTACTCGGCGTCCCCTTACTGCACTCAGCTCCCCCTCACTGTACTCAGCATTCCATTAATGCACTCAGCTCCCCTTACTGCATTCAGCATCCCATTACTGCACTCAGCTCCCCCTCACTGTTCTCAGTGTCTCCTTACTGCACTCAGCTCCCCCTCACTGCACTCAGCATCCCATTACTGCACACAGGTCCCCCTCACTGAACTCAGCGCCCCCGTACTGTACTCAGTATCCCATTACTGCACTCAGCTCCACTTCACTGTACTCAGAATCCCATTACTGCACCCAGCTCCCCCTCACTACACTCAGCATCCCATTACTGTACTCAGCTACCCTTACTGTACTCATCATCCCATTACTGCACTCAGCTCCCCCTCACTGTACCCAGCACCCCATTACTGCACTCAGATCCCCATCACTGTACTCAGCATCCCATTACAGCACTCAGCTCCACCTCACTGTACTCAGCATCCCATTACTGCACTCAGCTCCCCCTCACTGTACTCAGCATCCCATTACGGCACTCAGATCCCCCTCACTGTACCCAGCACCCCATTAATGCACTCAGCACCCCCTCACTGTACTCAGCGCCCCCTTACTGTACTCAGCATCCCATTACTGCACTCAGCTCCCCCTCACTGTACTCAGCGTCCCCTTACTGCACTCAGCTCCCCCTCACTGTACTCAGCATCCCATTACTGCACTCAGCTCCCCCTCACTGTACTCAGCATCCCATTACTGCACTCAGATCCCCCTCACTGTACTCAGCATCCCAATACTGCACTCAGCTCCCGCTCACTGTACTCAGCGCCCCCTTACTGCACTCAGCATCTTATTACTGCACTCAGCTCCCCCTCACTGTACTCAGCATCCCATTACTGCACTCATCTCCCCCTCACTGTACTCAGCATCCCATTACTGCACTCAGCATCCCATTACTGCAATCAGCTCCCCCTCACTTACCCAGCATCACATTACTGCACTCAGCTCCCCCTCACTGTACCCAGCATCCCATTACTGCACTCAGATCCCCCTCACTGTACTCAGAATCCCATTACTGCACTCAGCTCCCCCTCACTGTACTCAGTGCCCCCTTAGTGTACTCAGCATCCCATTACTGCACTCAGCTCCCCCTCACTGTACTCGGCGTCCCCTTACTGCACTCAGCTCCCCCTCACTGTACTCAGCATGCCATTACTGCACTCAGCTCCCGCTCACTGTACTCAGCGCCCCCTTACTGCACTCAGCATCTCATTACTGCACTCAGCTCCCCTTACTGCACTCTGCTCCCCCTCACTGTACCCAGCACCCCATTACTGCACTCAGATCCCCATCACTGTACTCAGCATCCCATTACAGCACTCAGCTCCACCTCACTGTACTCAGCATCCCATTACTGCTCTCAGCTCCCCCTCACTGTACTCAGCATCCCATTACGGCACTCAGATCTCCCTCACTGTACCCAGCACCCCATTAATGCACTCAGCACCCCCTCACTGTACTCAGCGCCCCCTTACTGTACTCAGCATCCCATTACTGCACTCAGCTCCCCCTCACTGTACTCAGCGTCCCCTTACTGCACTCAGCTCCCCCTCACTGTACTCAGCATCCCATTACTGCACTCAGCTCCCCCTCACTGTACTCAGCATCCCATTACTGCACTCAGATCCCCCTCACTGTACTCAGCATCCCAATACTGCACTCAGCTCCCGCTCACTGTACTCAGTGCCCCCTTACTGCACTCAGCATCTTATTACTGCACTCAGCTCCCCCTCACTGTACTCAGCATCCCATTACTGCACTCATCTCCCCCTCACTGTACTCAGCATCCCATTACTGCACTCAGCATCCCATTACTGCAATCAGCTCCCCCTCACTTTACCCAGCATCCCATTACTGCACTCAGCTCCCCCTCACTGTACCCAGCATCCCATTACTGCACTCAGCTCCCCCTCACTGTACTCAGTGCCCCCTTAGTGTACTCAGCATCCCATTACTACACTCAGCTCCCCCTCACTGTACTCGGCGTCCCCTTACTGCACTCAGCTCCCCCTCACTGTACTCAGCATGCCATTACTGCACTCAGCTCCCGCTCACTGTACTCAGCGCCCCCTTACTGCACTCAGCATCTCATTACTGCACTCAGCTCCCCTTACTGCACTCAGCTCCCCCTCACTGTACTCAGTATTCCATTAATGCACTCAGCTCCCCTTACTGCATTCAGCATCCCATTACTGCACTCAGCTCCCCCTCACTGTACTCAGCATCCCATTACTGCACTCAGCTCCCCCTCACTGTACTCAGCATTCCATTACTGCACTCAGCTCCCCTTACTGTACTCAGCATCCCATTACTGCACTGAGCTCCCGCTCACTGTACTCAGCGCCCCCTTACTGCACTCAGCATCTCATTACTGCACTCAGCTCCCCTTACTGCACTCAGCTCCCCCTCACTGTACTCAGCATTCCATTAATGCACTCAGCTCCCCTTACTGCATTCAGAATCCCATTACTGCACTCAGCTCCCCCTCACTGTACTCAGCATCCCATTACTGCACACAGATCCCCCTCACTGAACTCAGCGCCCCCTTACTGTACTCAGTATCCCATTACTGCACTCAGCTCCACTTCACTGTACTCAGAATCCCATTACTGCACCCAGCTCCCCCTCATTACACTCAGCATCCCATTACTGTACTCAGCTCCCCTTACTGTACTCAGCATCGCATAACTGCACTCAGCTCCCCCTCACTGTACCCAGCACCCCATTACTGCACTCAGATCCCCATCACTGTACTCAGCATCCCATTACAGCACTCAGCTCCACCTCACTGTACTCAGCATCCCATTACTGCACTCAGCTCCCCCTCACTGTACTCAGCATCCCATTACTGCACTCAGATCCCCCTCACTGAACCCAGCACCCCATTACTGCACTCAGCTCCCCCTCACTGTACTCAGCGCACCCTTACTGCACTCAGCTCCCCCTCACTGTACTCAGCGTCCCCTTACTGCACTCAGCTCCCCCTCACTGTACTCAGCATCCCATTACTGCACTCAGCTCCCCCTCACTGTACTCAGCATCCCATTACTGCACTCAGCACCCCCTCACTGTACTCAGCGCCCCCTTACTGTACTCAGCATCCCATTACTGCACTCAGCTCCCCCTCACTGTACTCAGCGTCCCCTTACTGCACTCAGCTCCCCCTCACTGTACTCAGCATCCCATTACTGCACTCAGCACCCCCTCACTGTACTCAGCGCCCCCTTACTGTACTCAGCATCCCATTACTGCACTCAGCTCCCCCTCACTGTACTCAGCATTCCATTAATGCACTCAGCTCCCCTTACTGCATTCAGCATCCCATTACTGCACTCAGCTCCCCCTCACTGTTCTCAGTGTCTCCTTACTGCACTCAGCTCCCCCTCACTGCACTCAGCATCCCATTACTGCACACAGATCCCCCTCACTGAACTCAGCGCCCCCGTACTGTACTCAGTATCCCATTACTGCACTCAGCTCCACTTCACTGTACTCAGAATCCCATTACTGCACCCAGCTCCCCCTCACTACACTCAGCATCCCATTACTGTACTCAGCTACCCTTACTGTACTCATCATCCCATTACTGCACCCAGCTCCCCCTCACTGTACCCAGCACCCCATTACTGCACTCAGATCCCCATCACTGTACTCAGCATCCCATTACAGCACTCAGCTCCACCTCACTGTACTCAGCATCCCATTACTGCACTCAGCTCCCCCTCACTGTACTCAGCATCCCATTACGGCACTCAGATCCCCCTCACTGTACCCAGCACCCCATTAATGCACTCAGCACCCCCTCACTGTACTCAGCGCCCCCTTACTGTACTCAGCATCCCATTACTGCACTCAGCTCCCCCTCACTGTACTCAGCGTCCCCTTACTGCACTCAGCTCCCCCTCACTGTACTCAGCATCCCATTACTGCACTCAGCTCCCCCTCACTGTACTCAGCATCCCATTACTGCACTCAGATCCCCCTCACTGTACTCAGCATCCCAATACTGCACTCAGCTCCCGCTCACTGTACTCAGCGCCCCCTTACTGCACTCAGCATCTTATTACTGCACTCAGCTCCCCCTCACTGTACTCAGCATCCCATTACTGCACTCATCTCCCCCTCACTGTACTCAGCATCCCATTACTGCACTCAGCATCCCATTACTGCAATCAGCTCCCCCTCACTTTACCCAGCATCCCATTACTGCACTCAGCTCCCCCTCACTGTACCCAGCATCCCATTACTGCACTCAGATCCCCCTCACTGTACTCAGAATCCCATTACTGCACTCAGCTCCCCCTCACTGTACTCAGTGCCCCCTTAGTGTACTCAGCATCCCATTACTGCACTCAGCTCCCCCTCACTGTACTCGGCGTCCCCTTACTGCACTCAGCTCCCCCTCACTGTACTCAGCATGCCATTACTGCACTCAGCTCCCTCTCACTGTACTCAGCGCCCCCTTACTGAGAATGTAAGGATGTGCCCTGTGGGCACATCTGTGTTGTCCCTAGTTGGGGACAGCGCTGGGGCAGCTTGTCTGTCCCCAGCGCTGGGTGCGTGGCGGCGGCGGGTGTCCGGTGCAGGGATTACCCTTTTCCCTGCACCGGACCCCAGGCTGGAGGGTTTGAATGTTGGCGCCCTCCGGGAGCCAATCGCGGCTCCCGGAGCGGCAGCCAATAGGAGAGAGACGCGGCGAGCCAATCGGCGCTCGCCGCGTCATAGGCCCCGCCCCCGGCGTCTGACGTCAGACGCCGGGCGGGAGCCAGAGCGGAGGACGACGGCGCTGAGGAGCGGGAAGAGGAGAAGACGTCGCGGGCGGGAGCCGAAGAGGACAGCGCGCGCGCAGAAGAGCGCGAAGAAGGAAGAGGAGCCGGACAGGAAACAAGGACTGCGTGGAGGAAGACGACGACGGCCGCAGGGAGAGGAGCTCCGGTGGCCGCTGAAGAGGCCTGAAGACTCCAGCCCTGGGAAAGAAGATGTCCAGCGGCGGCTGGACGCGGCGCTGCGACGGCGGCGCCGCTGGCCAGGACGGGCCAGCGGCCGAAGAGGGCACCGGAGGCCCCCGGGTTAGGTAAGGCCTCAGTGAGGCCCCTTTTCCTCCCTAGACCACCAGGGACGGGCATTAGGCCCAAGCCACCCAACCTCTGCGGCACCAGATAGGCAGGCACTAGGCCTGGGGGGCACATGTTGGGCACTAGGCCCATGAGGATAGTCAGGCCACCGGCCTGTGGGCACAGTTAGGCGGGCATTAGGCCCGAGGGGCACGTTCAGGCACTAGGCCTGTGGGGACATTAGAGGGCGCTAGGCCCTAGTGGATTTGTGGCCAAATTAGGGATATGAAAGGTGACCCTGGGCACAAGGCCCAGGTCACCCAACGGGCGGCAAGTTAGGCGGGCGCTAGGCCCGTGGGCAAAGTCAGGCCTCCGGCCTGTGGGCAGTTAGGGGGCGCTAGGCCCAGCGAAGCAGCGTTTCCCTGAGGTGAGTAAAGGTGGTACTGGGCGCTAGGCTCAGGCCACCCTGAGAGTACGGTAGGTGGGTGAGCTGTGCGGTCCCCACTACTGGGTGTTCTGGGTCGGGTAGATAAAGGGACAGCACCGTTTTATGTTGTAACTCCGATAGTGTGTTATATGTTGTTACCGTGCAGGGCAAAGTGTATGTGTTGTGTAAGTTGTGCATAGTTGTGTTGCACCACACCCACAGAGCTAGTTTGAGGGCTCCGCTGTTGTAGATAGTATAGGGTGTGACACTAGATCAGAGTTAGGCCCTGCACGGCTGTTTCTCTTTGCCTCCTTACAGGGACCTGTAAGTGGAGAAGATCGGAGTGCAAGACTCGTGACGGTGAGTAGCATCCGTGTACGTCTGTCCCTTGTTTGTCCCCGAGCGCCGGAGTTAGGATTGCTCACGGACGTGAGAATCCCTTTCATCACACTACGTGCGAAAGCGCGAGTGTGTGAAAGCTGGGTAGCTGAGGCTTTGTGCCGGTGATGACCATTCACCCAGCCGGTGAAGGTCGCAGCCACCCCTGGGGTATCCCCTGTTCCACCGGAAGAAGGGTCGATACCCCTTTGATGTAAACCCTTCTCTCCTCAGCTAGGTCGTCGGTCAGCTCCGAGAGGGAATCGCCGTGTCCGGATCCGAGTGAAGATTTCCAGGTCCGTTGAGGGTTCCGGTACCTGAAGGTGAGAGCGAGCGGCGCCTGGTGAGTACCGAGTCTACACCTGCACGGCAGCAGGCACCACCACACGCACAGCAGCCGCACCTCTCACACTTGGCGTAGTCGGCAGGATAAAAGAGACCGGATCACGGACACGATGTGGAACGCCACCAAGAAGACCTCCCTGCAGACGGCTCCGGAGAAGACTCACCCCCGGATGTGTGTGGACCAGAGCGACTGGGTGACGGTGTCTGGGGCAGACATCCTGAAGATGGTGCAGCGGTCGGTCCAGCGTGGAAAAGAAGAGCGCCGGGAGAAGGGGCGCAAGAAAGCCGCTGTGACGCCCTGCAAGAAATGTCGGCAAATGGGTCACTTTGCCGACGAGTGTACTTGGCGAAAGACGTCCCCAAAGAAGGTGGTCCAGGAAGCGGACCGAAGACGTCAGAAGGGCCAAGCGAAGAAGGAGTCCTGGTGTTTGCTCTGCGGAAACTACGGGCATGAGCACAACAGTTGTCCTTGGAACGAAGAGTTGAGCGAAGACGAGGTTGATTTCCGGTGTGAAAACTGTGGAGATCCCCGACATCGGCTCCTGGAATGTCCATGGACTGAAGACCGGACGGACTACGAGGCCACGGTGAAGCAGCTGACTGAGTCTCGTCAGCAGCTTTGGGACCGGGTGGCTGCAGAGCCTGTGTGTGCGCTCTGCGAGGCGAGAGGACATGCGCTTCCCGATTGTCCGTGGAACGAAGACCGGATGATTGCGGATGGTCGCGCCCAGAGATGGGAGGAGGAAACCAGGGAAATGGAGCGGAAGGCCTTGCTGGAAGTTAATTCGCAGGTGCCCATTTCTTCGGAGCCGGAACCAACGGGTGAAGATTCCCCAGTGAAGGAGGTGGACCAGGAACCCGTCTTGGAGAAGGTGGCAGTGGCCCTCCCTTGTTGGAAGTGTCGGCGACCAGGACATGCGGCCAGTGAGTGCCCTTGGGAAGATGCCGAGGACCTACTCTGTCCCAAGAAAGTGACCCCAGTAAGGCAGAATCCTTTCCCGCATGAGGCGGAGGTGGACGACTGGGAGGTGAAGAGGCCACGCTGTCAAGAAAAGCGTGAAGACCCAGTGACTGAGACGTCCGGAATCTCCCCGCGATGGAACCGTCCACGACCAGGACGTGCGGAACAGGAGTGTCCTGGGTACCAAGAGATGCCAGCGGAAGCGCAGGAGTACGCTGAGGAAGAAAAGGATCCAGCGGAAGCGAAGGAGTACGCTGAGGAAACAGAGGTGCCAGCGGAAAAGAATAAGTACGCTGAGGAGGAAAGTAATACCCCAGTTCAGGACTCGGACTACGGTGAGCTGTCCGCCGACGAATCCCTCCCAGAACAGATGGAGGACGACTCTGGCATCGGAAGCGCCGACGAGAGTGACTGGCAGGATCGGGTGGAGTCATGCTCCCAGTTGAATGCCCTCCATGAAGAGGAGGAGATAGTCCTGGAGCAAGAATACCTGCCAGGAGTGCCGAAATGGACCGACGTACGGGGACAGGACTGCGTTGCCGTGGGAGGACCCGTTCCAGAGGAAGAGATAGGACCTTTGGAGATGCCCCACGAGGAAATGCGACATGTTGTGGCTGTTGCCCGGGAGGAAACGGATGCCCCGGAGGATTCCGCTGTTGGGTGGTGGTCGATACCACACCCGGAAGACAGGGACGAAGCCACAGACGATATCGGAGGCCAAGAGTGGGTGACTGTTGTCCCCGTGGAAGAAGATTCCCCTTGGTGGCCAACGTCAAGCGACCGTGAGGAGATGCCACTCCCCCAGAGGATCCGCCGATGGAGGTCAGGACGCAAGAGGAACCCGGAGCTGGAGGAGGAAGGATGTGGGGTCACAGCTGGTCCAGGCTGGGCCCCCGAATGCACCCTCGCCGGAGGGACCTCGGAATTCCCTGACCCGCGGACAATGGGCGTCGTGAGGAACTTTGTAGGGACTACAAAGGAAAAAGGGGGGGGAAATGTAAGGATGTGCCCTGTGGGCACATCTGTGTTGTCCCTAGTTGGGGACAGCGCTGGGGCAGCTTGTCTGTCCCCAGCGCTGGGTGCGTGGCGGCGGCGGGTGTCCGGTGCAGGGATTACCCTTTTCCCTGCACCGGACCCCAGGCTGGAGGGTTTGAATGTTGGCGCCCTCCGGGAGCCAATCGCGGCTCCCGGAGCGGCAGCCAATAGGAGAGAGACGCGGCGAGCCAATCGGCGCTCGCCGCGTCATAGGCCCCGCCCCCGGCGTCTGACGTCAGACGCCGGGCGGGAGCCAGAGCGGAGGACGACGGCGCTGAGGAGCGGGAAGAGGAGAAGACGTCGCGGGCGGGAGCCGAAGAGGACAGCGCGCGCGCAGAAGAGCGCGAAGAAGGAAGAGGAGCCGGACAGGAAACAAGGACTGCGTGGAGGAAGACGACGACGGCCGCAGGGAGAGGAGCTCCGGTGGCCGCTGAAGAGGCCTGAAGACTCCAGCCCTGGGAAAGAAGATGTCCAGCGGCGGCTGGACGCGGCGCTGCGACGGCGGCGCCGCTGGCCAGGACGGGCCAGCGGCCGAAGAGGGCACCGGAGGCCCCCGGGTTAGGTAAGGCCTCAGTGAGGCCCCTTTTCCTCCCTAGACCACCAGGGACGGGCATTAGGCCCAAGCCACCCAACCTCTGCGGCACCAGATAGGCAGGCACTAGGCCTGGGGGGCACATGTTGGGCACTAGGCCCATGAGGATAGTCAGGCCACCGGCCTGTGGGCACAGTTAGGCGGGCATTAGGCCCGAGGGGCACGTTCAGGCACTAGGCCTGTGGGGACATTAGAGGGCGCTAGGCCCTAGTGGATTTGTGGCCAAATTAGGGATATGAAAGGTGACCCTGGGCACAAGGCCCAGGTCACCCAACGGGCGGCAAGTTAGGCGGGCGCTAGGCCCGTGGGCAAAGTCAGGCCTCCGGCCTGTGGGCAGTTAGGGGGCGCTAGGCCCAGCGAAGCAGCGTTTCCCTGAGGTGAGTAAAGGTGGTACTGGGCGCTAGGCTCAGGCCACCCTGAGAGTACGGTAGGTGGGTGAGCTGTGCGGTCCCCACTACTGGGTGTTCTGGGTCGGGTAGATAAAGGGACAGCACCGTTTTATGTTGTAACTCCGATAGTGTGTTATATGTTGTTACCGTGCAGGGCAAAGTGTATGTGTTGTGTAAGTTGTGCATAGTTGTGTTGCACCACACCCACAGAGCTAGTTTGAGGGCTCCGCTGTTGTAGATAGTATAGGGTGTGACACTAGATCAGAGTTAGGCCCTGCACGGCTGTTTCTCTTTGCCTCCTTACAGGGACCTGTAAGTGGAGAAGATCGGAGTGCAAGACTCGTGACGGTGAGTAGCATCCGTGTACGTCTGTCCCTTGTTTGTCCCCGAGCGCCGGAGTTAGGATTGCTCACGGACGTGAGAATCCCTTTCATCACACTACGTGCGAAAGCGCGAGTGTGTGAAAGCTGGGTAGCTGAGGCTTTGTGCCGGTGATGACCATTCACCCAGCCGGTGAAGGTCGCAGCCACCCCTGGGGTATCCCCTGTTCCACCGGAAGAAGGGTCGATACCCCTTTGATGTAAACCCTTCTCTCCTCAGCTAGGTCGTCGGTCAGCTCCGAGAGGGAATCGCCGTGTCCGGATCCGAGTGAAGATTTCCAGGTCCGTTGAGGGTTCCGGTACCTGAAGGTGAGAGCGAGCGGCGCCTGGTGAGTACCGAGTCTACACCTGCACGGCAGCAGGCACCACCACACGCACAGCAGCCGCACCTCTCACACACTCAGCATCTCATTACTGCACTCAGCTCCCCTTACTGCACTCAGCTCCCCCCCACTGTACTCAGCATTCCATTAATGCACTCAGCTCCCCTTACTGCATTCAGCATCCCATTACTGCACTCAGCTCCCCCTCACTGTACTCAGCATCCCATTACTGCACTCAGCTCCCCCTCACTGTACTCAGCGCCCCCTTACTGCACTCAGCATCTCATTACTGTACTCAGCTCCCCTTACTGCACTCAGCTCCCCCTCACTGTACTCAGTATTCCATTAATGCACTCAGCTTCCCTTACTGCATTCAGCATCCCATTACTGCACTCAGCTCCCCCTCACTGTACTCAGCATCCCATTACTGCACTCAGCTCCCCCTCACTGTACTCAGCATCCCATTACTGCACTCAGCTCCCCCTCACTGTACTCAGCATTCCATTACTGCACTCAGCTCCCCTTACTGTACTCAGCATCCCATTACTGCACTGAGCTCCCGCTCACTGTACTCAGCGCCCCCTTACTGCACTCAGCATCTCATTACTGCACTCAGCTCCCCTTACTGCACTCAGCTCCCCCTCACAGTACTCAGCATTCCATTAATGCACTCAGCTCCCCTTACTGCATTCAGCATCCCATTACTGCACTCAGCTCCCCCTCACTGTACTCAGCATCCCATTACTGCACACAGATCCCCCTCACTGAACTCAGCGCCCCCTTACTGTACTCAGCATCCCATTACTGCACTCAGCTCCCCCTCACTGTACTCAGCGTCCCCTTACTGCACTCAGCTCCCCCTCACTGTACTCAGCATCCCATTACTGCACTCACCTCCCCCTCACTGTACTCAGCATCCCATTACTGCACTCAGATCCCCCTCACTGTACTCAGCATCCCAATACTGCACTCAGCTCCCGCTCACTGTACTCAGCGCCCCCTTACTGCACTCAGCATCTTATTACTGCACTCAGCTCCCCCTCACTGTACTCAGCATCCCATTACTGCACTCATCTCCCCCTCACTGTACTCAGCATCCCATTACTGCACTCAGCATCCCATTACTGCAATCAGCTCCCCCTCACTTTACTCAGCATCCCATTACTGCACTCAGCTCCCCCTCACTGTACCCAGCATCCCATTACTGCACTCAGATCCCCCTCACTGTACTCAGAATCCCATTACTGCACTCAGCTCCCCCTCACTGTACTCAGTGCCCCCTTAGTGTACTCAGCATCCCATTACTGCACTCAGCTCCCCCTCACTGTACTCGGCGTCCCCTTACTGCACTCAGCTCCCCCTCACTGTACTCAGCATGCCATTACTGCACTCAGCTCCCGCTCACTGTACTCAGCGCCCCCTTACTGCACACAGCATCTCATTACTGCACTCAGCTCCCCTTACTGCACTCAGCTCCCCCTCACTGTACTCAGTATTCCATTAATGCACTCAGCTCCCCTTACTGCATTCAGCATCCCATTACTGCACTCAGCTCCGCCTCACTGTACTCAGCATCCCATTACTGTACTCAGCTCCCCCTCACTGTACTCAGCGCCCCCTTACTGCACTCAGCATCTCATTACTGTACTCAGCTCCCCTTACTGCACTCAGCTCCCCCTCACTGTACTCAGTATTCCATTAATGCACTCAGCTCCCCTTACTGCATTCAGCATCCCATTACTGCACTCAGCTCCCCCTCACTGTACTCAGCATCCCATTACTGCACTCAGCTCCCCCTCACTGTACTCAGCATCCCATTACTGCACTCAGCTCCCCCTCACTGTACTCAGCATTCCATTACTGCACTCAGCTCCCCTTACTGTACTCAGCATCCCATTACTGCACTGAGCTCCCGCTCACTGTACTCAGCGCCCCCTTACTGCACTCAGCATCTCATTACTGCACTCAGCTCCCCTTACTGCACTCAGCTCCCCCTCACTGTACTCAGCATTCCATTAATGCACTCAGCTCCCCTTACTGCATTCAGAATCCCATTACTGCACTCAGCTCCCCCTCACTGTACTCAGCATCCCATTACTGCACACAGATCCCCCTCACTGAACTCAGCGCCCCCTTACTGTACTCGGTATCCCATTACTGCACTCAGCTCCACTTCACTGTACTCAGAATCCCATTACTGCACCCAGCTCCCCCTCATTACACTCAGCATCCCATTACTGTACTCAGCTCCCCTTACTGTACTCAGCATCGCATAACTGCACTCAGCTCCCCCTCACTGTACCCAGCACCCCATTACTGCACTCAGATCCCCATCACTGTACTCAGCATCCCATTACAGCACTCAGCTCCACCTCACTGTACTCAGCATTCCATTACTGCACTCAGCTCCCCCTCACTGTACTCAGCATCCCATTACTGCACTCAGATCCCCCTCACTGAACCCAGCACCCCATTACTGCACTCAGCTCCCCCTCACTGTACTCAGCGCCCCCTTACTGCACTCAGCTCCCCCTCACTGTACTCAGCGTCCCCTTACTGCACTCAGCTCCCCCTCACTGTACTCAGCATCCCATTACTGCACTCAGCTCCCCCTCACTGTACTCAGCATCCCATTACTGCACTCAGCACCCCCTCACTGTACTCAGCGCCCCCTTACTGTACTCAGCATCCCATTACTGCACTCAGCTCCCCCTCACTGTACTCAGCGTCCCCTTACTGCACTCAGCTCCCCCTCACTGTACTCAGCATCCCATTACTGCACTCAGCTCCCCCTCACTGTACTCGGCGTCCCCTTACTGCACTCAGCTCCCCCTCACTGTACTCAGCATGCCATTACTGCACTCAGCTCCCGCTCACTGTACTCAGCGCCCCCTTACTGCACTCAGCATCTCATTACTGCACTCAGCTCCCCTTACTGCACTCAGCTCCCCCCCACTGTACTCAGCATTCCATTAATGCACTCAGCTCCCCTTACTGCATTCAGCATCCCATTACTGCACTCAGCTCCCCCTCACTGTACTCAGCATCCCATTACTGCACTCAGCTCCCCCTCACTGTACTCAGCGCCCCCTTACTGCACTCAGCATCTCATTACTGTACTCAGCTCCCCTTACTGCACTCAGCTCCCCCTCACTGTACTCAGTATTCCATTAATGCACTCAGCTTCCCTTACTGCATTCAGCATCCCATTACTGCACTCAGCTCCCCCTCACTGTACTCAGCATCCCATTACTGCACTCAGCTCCCCCTCACTGTACTCAGCATCCCATTACTGCACTCAGCTCCCCCTCACTGTACTCAGCATTCCATTACTGCACTCAGCTCCCCTTACTGTACTCAGCATCCCATTACTGCACTGAGCTCCCGCTCACTGTACTCAGCGCCCCCTTACTGCACTCAGCATCTCATTACTGCACTCAGCTCCCCTTACTGCACTCAGCTCCCCCTCACAGTACTCAGCATTCCATTAATGCACTCAGCTCCCCTTACTGCATTCAGCATCCCATTACTGCACTCAGCTCCCCCTCACTGTACTCAGCATCCCATTACTGCACACAGATCCCCCTCACTGAACTCAGCGCCCCCTTACTGTACTCAGCATCCCATTACTGCACTCAGCTCCCCCTCACTGTACTCAGCGTCCCCTTACTGCACTCAGCTCCCCCTCACTGTACTCAGCATCCCATTACTGCACTCAGCTCCCCCTCACTGTACTCAGCATCCCATTACTGCACTCAGATCCCCCTCACTGTACTCAGCATCCCAATACTGCACTCAGCTCCCGCTCACTGTACTCAGCGCCCCCTTACTGCACTCAGCATCTTATTACTGCACTCAGCTCCCCCTCACTGTACTCAGCATCCCATTACTGCACTCATCTCCCCCTCACTGTACTCAGCATCCCATTACTGCACTCAGCATCCCATTACTGCAATCAGCTCCCCCTCACTTTACTCAGCATCCCATTACTGCACTCAGCTCCCCCTCACTGTACCCAGCATCCCATTACTGCACTCAGATCCCCCTCACTGTACTCAGAATCCCATTACTGCACTCAGCTCCCCCTCACTGTACTCAGTGCCCCCCTAGTGTACTCAGCATCCCATTACTGCACTCAGCTCCCCCTCACTGTACTCGGCGTCCCCTTACTGCACTCAGCTCCCCCTCACTGTACTCAGCATGCCATTACTGCACTCAGCTCCCGCTCACTGTACTCAGCGCCCCCTTACTGCACTCAGCATCTCATTACTGCACTCAGCTCCCCTTACTGCACTCAGCTCCCCCTCACTGTACTCAGTATTCCATTAATGTACTCAGCTCCCCTTACTGCATTCAGCATCCCATTACTGCACTCAGCTCCGCCTCACTGTACTCAGCATCCCATTACTGTACTCAGCTCCCCCTCACTGTACTCAGCGCCCCCTTACTGCACTCAGCATCTCATTACTGTACTCAGCTCCCCTTACTGCACTCAGCTCCCCCTCACTGTACTCAGTATTCCATTAATGCACTCAGCTCCCCTTACTGCATTCAGCATCCCATTACTGCACTCAGCTCCCCCTCACTGTACTCAGCATCCCATTACTGCACTCAGCTCCCCCTCACTGTACTCAGCATCCCATTACTGCACTCAGCTCCCCCTCACTGTACTCAGCATTCCATTACTGCACTCAGCTCCCCTTACTGTACTCAGCATCCCATTACTGCACTGAGCTCCCGCTCACTGTACTCAGCGCCCCCTTACTGCACTCAGCATCTCATTACTGCACTCAGCTCCCCTTACTGCACTCAGCTCCCCCTCACTGTACTCAGCATTCCATTAATGCACTCAGCTCCCCTTACTGCATTCAGAATCCCATTACTGCACTCAGCTCCCCCTCACTGTACTCAGCATCCCATTACTGCACACAGATCCCCCTCACTGAACTCAGCGCCCCCTTACTGTACTCAGTATCCCATTACTGCACTCAGCTCCACTTCACTGTACTCAGAATCCCATTACTGCACCCAGCTCCCCCTCATTACACTCAGCATCCCATTACTGTACTCAGCTCCCCTTACTGTACTCAGCATCGCATAACTGCACTCAGCTCCCCCTCACTGTACCCAGCACCCCATTACTGCACTCAGATCCCCATCACTGTACTCAGCATCCCATTACAGCACTCAGCTCCACCTCACTGTACTCAGCATCCCATTACTGCACTCAGCTCCCCCTCACTGTACTCAGCATCCCATTACTGCACTCAGATCCCCCTCACTTAACCCAGCACCCCATTACTGCACTCAGCTCCCCCTCACTGTACTCAGCGCCCCCTTACTGCACTCAGCTCCCCCTCACTGTACTCAGCGTCCCCTTACTGCACTCAGCTCCCCCTCACTGTACTCAGCATCCCATTACTGCACTCAGCTCCCCCTCACTGTACTCAGCATCCCATTACTGCACTCAGCACCCCCTCACTGTACTCAGCGCCCCCTTACTGTACTCAGCATCCCATTACTGCACTCAGCTCCCCCTCACTGTACTCAGTGCCCCCTTAGTGTACTCAGCATCCTATTACTGCACTCAGCTCCCCCTCACTGTACTCGGCGTCCCCTTACTGCACTCAGCTCCCCCTCACTGTACTCAGCATTCCATTAATGCACTCCGCTCCCCTTACTGCATTCAGCATCCCATTACTGCACTCAGCTCCCCCTCACTGTTCTCAGTGTCTCCTTACTGCACTCAGCTCCCCCTCACTGCACTCAGCATCCCATTACTGCACACAGATCCCCCTCACTGAACTCAGCGCCCCCGTACTGTACTCAGTATCCCATTACTGCACTCAGCTCCACTTCACTGTACTCAGAATCCCATTACTGCACCCAGCTCCCCCTCACTACACTCAGCATCCCATTACTGTACTCAGCTACCCTTACTGTACTCATCATCCCATTACTGCACTCAGCTCCCCCTCACTGTACCCAGCACCCCATTACTGCACTCAGATCCCCATCACTGTACTCAGCATCCCATTACAGCACTCAGCTCCACCTCACTGTACTCAGCATCCCATTACTGCACTCAGCTCCCCCTCACTGTACTCAGCATCCCATTACGGCACTCAGATCCCCCTCACTGTACCCAGCACCCCATTAATGCACTCAGCACCCCCTCACTGTACTCAGCGCCCCCTTACTGTACTCAGCATCCCATTACTGCACTCAGCTCCCCCTCACTGTACTCAGCGTCCCCTTACTGCACTCAGCTCCCCCTCACTGTACTCAGCATCCCATTACTGCACTCAGCTCCCCCTCACTGTACTCAGCATCCCATTACTGCACTCAGATCCCCCTCACTGTACTCAGCATCCCAATACTGCACTCAGCTCCCGCTCACTGTACTCAGCGCCCCCTTACTGCACTCAGCATCTTATTACTGCACTCAGCTCCCCCTCACTGTACTCAGCATCCCATTACTGCACTCATCTCCCCCTCACTGTACTCAGCATCCCATTACTGCACTCAGCATCCCATTACTGCAATCAGCTCCCCCTCACTTTACCCAGCATCCCATTACTGCACTCAGCTCCCCCTCACTGTACCCAGCATCCCATTACTGCACTCAGATCCCCCTCACTGTACTCAGAATCCCATTACTGCACTCAGCTCCCCCTCACTGTACTCAGTGCCCCCTTAGTGTACTCAGCATCCCATTACTGCACTCAGCTCCCCCTCACTGTTCTCGGCGTCCCCTTACTGCACTCAGCTCCCCCTCACTGTACTCAGCATGCCATTACTGCACTCAGCTCCCGCTCACTGTACTCAGCGCCCCCTTACTGCACTCAGCATCTCATTACTGCACTCAGCTCCCCTTACTGCACTCAGCTCCCCCCCACTGTACTCAGCATTCCATTAATGCACTCAGCTCCCCTTACTGCATTCAGCATCCCATTACTGCACTCAGCTCCCCCTCACTGTACTCAGCATCCCATTACTGCACTCAGCTCCCCCTCACTGTACTCAGCGCCCCCTTACTGCACTCAGCATCTCATTACTGTACTCAGCTCCCCTTACTGCACTCAGCTCCCCCTCACTGTACTCAGTATTCCATTAATGCACTCAGCTTCCCTTACTGCATTCAGCATCCCATTACTGCACTCAGCTCCCCCTCACTGTACTCAGCATCCCATTACTGCACTCAGCTCCCCCTCACTGTACTCAGCATCCCATTACTGCACTCAGCTCCCCCTCACTGTACTCAGCATTCCATTACTGCACTCTGCTCCCCTTACTGTACTCAGCATCCCATTACTGCACTGAGCTCCCGCTCACTGTACTCAGCGCCCCCTTACTGCACTCAGCATCTCATTACTGCACTCAGCTCCCCTTACTGCACTCAGCTCCCCCTCACAGTACTCAGCATTCCATTAATGCACTCAGCTCCCCTTACTGCATTCAGCATCCCATTACTGCACTCAGCTCCCCCTCACTGTACTCAGCATCCCATTACTGCACACAGATCCCCCTCACTGAACTCAGCGCCCCCTTACTGTACTCAGTATCCCATTACTGCACTCAGCTCCACTTCACTGTACTCAGAATCCCATTACTGCACCAAGCTCCCCCTCATTACACTCAGCATCCCATTACTGTACTCAGCTCCCCTTACTGTACTCAGCATCGCATTACTGCACTCAGCTCCCCCTCACTGTACCCAGCACCCCATTACTGCACTCAGATCCCCCTCACTGCACTCAGCATCCCATTAGTGCACTCAGCTCCCCCTCACTGTACCCAGCACCCCATTACTGCACTCAGATCCCCCTCACTGTACTCAGCATCCCAATACTGCACTCAGCTCCCGCTCACTGTACTCAGCGCCCCCTTACTGCACTCAGCATCTCATTACTGCACTCAGCTCCCCCTCACTGTACTTAGCATCCCATTACTGCACTCATCTCCCCCTCACTGTACTCAGCATCCCATTACTGCACTCAGCATCCCATTACTGCAATCAGCTCCCCCTCACTTTACCCAGCATCCCATTACTGCACTCAGCTCCCCCTCACTGTACCCAGCATCCCATTACTGCACTCAGATCCCCCTCACTGTACTCAGAATCCCATTACTGCACTCAGCTCCCCCTCACTGTACTCAGTGCCCCCTTAGTGTACTCAGCATCCCATTACTGCACTCAGCTCCCCCTCACTGTACTCGGCGTCCCCTTACTGCACTCAGCTCCCCCTCACTGTACTCAGCATGCCATTACTGCACTCAGCTCCCGCTCACTGTACTCAGCGCCCCCTTACTGCACTCAGCATCTCATTACTGCACTCAGCTCCCCTTACTGCACTCAGCTCCCCCTCACTGTACTCAGCATTCCATTAATGCACTCAGCTCCCCTTACTGCATTCAGCATCCCATTACTGCACTCAGCTCCGCCTCACTGTACTCAGCATCCCATTACTGCACTCAGCTCCCCCTCACTGTACTCAGCGCCCCCTTACTGCACTCAGCATCTCATTACTGTACTCAGCTTCCCTTACTGCACTCAGCTCCCCCTCACTGTACTCAGTATTCCATTAATGCACTCAGCTCCCCTTACTGCATTCAGCATCCCATTACTGCACTCAGCTCCCCCTCACTGTACTCAGCATCCCATTACTGCACTCAGCTCCCCCTCACTGTACTCAGCATCCCATTACTGCACTCAGCTCCCCCTCACTGTACTCAGCATTCCATTACTGCACTCAGCTCCCCTTACTGTACTCAGCATCCCATTACTGCACTGAGCTCCCGCTCACTGTACTCAGCGCCCCCTTACTGCACTCAGCATCTCATTACTGCACTCAGCTCCCCTTACTGCACTCAGCTCCCCCTCACTGTACTCAGCATTCCATTAATGCACTCAGCTCCCCTTACTGCATTCAGAATCCCATTACTGCACTCAGCTCCCCCTCACTGTACTCAGCATCCCATTACTGCACACAGATCCCCCTCACTGAACTCAGCGCCCCCTTACTGTACTCAGTATCCCATTACTGCACTCAGCTCCACTTCACTGTACTCAGAATCCCATTACTGCACCCAGCTCCCCCTCATTACACTCAGCATCCCATTACTGTACTCAGCTCCCCTTACTGTACTCAGCATCGCATAACTGCACTCAGCTCCCCCTCACTGTACCCAGCACCCCATTACTGCACTCAGATCCCCATCACTGTACTCAGCATCCCATTACAGCACTCAGCTCCACCTCACTGTACTCAGCATCCCATTACTGCACTCAGCTCCCCCTCACTGTACTCAGCATCCCATTACAGCACTCAGATCCCCCTCACTGAACCCAGCACCCCATTACTGCACTCAGCTCCCCCTCACTGTACTCAGCGCCCCCTTACTGTACTCAGCATCCCATTACTGCACTCAGCTCCCCCTCACTGTACTCAGCGTCCCCTTACTGCACTCAGCTCCCCCTCACTGTACTCAGCATCCCATTACTGCACTCAGCTCCCCCTCACTGTACTCAGCATCCCATTACTGCACTCAGCACCCCCTCACTGTACTCAGCGCCCCCTTACTGTACTCAGCATCCCATTACTGCACTCAGCTCCCCCTCACTGTACTCAGCGTCCCCTTACTGCACTCAGCTCCCCCTCACTGTACTCAGCATCCCATTACTGCACTCAGCTCCCCCTCACTGTACTCAGTGCCCCCTTAGTGTACTCAGCATCCTATTACTGCACTCAGCTCCCCCTCACTGTACTCGGCGTCCCCTTACTGCACTCAGCTCCCCCTCACTGTACTCAGCATTCCATTAATGCACTCAGCTCCCCTTACTGCATTCAGCATCCCATTACTGCACTCAGCTCCCCCTCACTGTTCTCAGTGTCTCCTTACTGCACTCAGCTCCCCCTCACTGCACTCAGCATCCCATTACTGCACACAGATCCCCCTCACTGAACTCAGCGCCCCCGTACTGTACTCAGTATCCCATTACTGCACTCAGCTCCACTTCACTGTACTCAGAATCCCATTACTGCACCCAGCTCCCCCTCACTACACTCAGCATCCCATTACTGTACTCAGCTACCCTTACTGTACTCATCATCCCATTACTGCACTCAGCTCCCCCTCACTGTACCCAGCACCCCATTACTGCACTCAGATCCCCATCACTGTACTCAGCATCCCATTACAGCACTCAGCTCCACCTCACTGTACTCAGCATCCCATTACTGCACTCAGCTCCCCCTCACTGTACTCAGCATCCCATTACGGCACTCAGATCCCCCTCACTGTACCCAGCACCCCATTAATGCACTCAGCACCCCCTCACTGTACTCAGCGCCCCCTTACTGTACTCAGCATCCCATTACTGCACTCAGCTCCCCCTCACTGTACTCAGCGTCCCCTTACTGCACTCAGCTCCCCCTCACTGTACTCAGCATCCCATTACTGCACTCAGCTCCCCCTCACTGTACTCAGCATCCCATTACTGCACTCAGATCCCCCTCACTGTACTCAGCATCCCAATACTGCACTCAGCTCCCGCTCACTGTACTCAGCGCCCCCTTACTGCACTCAGCATCTTATTACTGCACTCAGCTCCCCCTCACTGTACTCAGCATCCCATTACTGCACTCATCTCCCCCTCACTGTACTCAGCATCCCATTACTGCACTCAGCATCCCATTACTGCAATCAGCTCCCCCTCACTTTACCCAGCATCCCATTACTGCACTCAGCTCCCCCTCACTGTACCCAGCATCCCATTACTGCACTCAGATCCCCCTCACTGTACTCAGAATCCCATTACTGCACTCAGCTCCCCCTCACTGTACTCGGCGTCCCCTTACTGCACTCAGCTCCCCCTCACTGTACTCAGCATGCCATTACTGCACTCAGCTCCCGCTCACTGTACTCAGCGCCCCCTTACTGCACTCAGCATCTCATTACTGCACTCAGCTCCCCTTACTGCACTCAGCTTCCCCTCACTGTACTCAGCATTCCATTAATGCACTCAGCTCCCCTTACTGCATTCAGCATCCCATTACTGCACTCAGCTCCCCCTCACTGTACTCAGCATCCCATTACTGCACTCAGCTCCCCCTCACTGTACTCAGCGCCCCCTTACTGCACTCAGCATCTCATTACTGTACTCAGCTCCCCTTACTGCACTCAGCTCCCCCTCACTGTACTCAGTATTCCATTAATGCACTCAGCTTCCCTTACTGCATTCAGCATCCCATTACTGCACTCAGCTCCCCCTCACTGTACTCAGCATCCCATTACTGCACTCAGCTCCCCCTCACTGTACTCAGCATCCCATTACTGCACTCAGCTCCCCCTCACTGTACTCAGCATTCCATTACTGCACTCAGCTCCCCTTACTGTACTCAGCATCCCATTACTGCACTGAGCTCCCGCTCACTGTACTCAGCGCCCCCTTACTGCATTCAGCATCTCATTACTGCACTCAGCTCCCCTTACTGCACTCAGCTCCTCCTCACAGTACTCAGCATTCCATTAATGCACTCAGCTCCCCTTACTGCATTCAGCATCCCATTACTGCACTCAGCTCCCCCTCACTGTACTCAGCATCCCATTACTGCACACAGATCCCCCTCACTGAACTCAGCGCCCCCTTACTGTACTCAGTATTCCATTACTGCACTCAGCTCCACTTCACTGTACTCAGAATCCCATTACTGCACCCAGCTCCCCCTTATTACACTCAGCATCCCATTACTGTACTCAGCTCCCCTTACTGTACTCAGCATCGCATTACTGCACTCAGCTCCCCCTCACTGTACCCAGCACCCCATTACTGCACTCAGATCCCCATCACTGTACTCAGCATCCCATTACAGCACTCAGCTCCACCTCACTGTACTCAGCATCCCATTACTGCACTCAGTTCCCCCTCACTGTACTCAGCATCCCATTACTGCACTCAGATCCCCCTCACTGTACCCAGCACCCCATTACTGCACTCAGCTCCCCCTCACTGTACTCAGCGCCCCCTTACTGTACTCAGCATCCCATTACTGCACTCAGCTCCCCCTCACTGTACTCAGCGTCCCCTTACTGCACTCAGCTCCCCCTCACTGTACTCAGCATCCCATTACTGCACTCAGCTCCCCCTCACTGTACTCAGCATCCCATTACTGCACTCAGCTCCCCCTCACTGTACTCAGCGCCCCCTTACTGTACTCAGCATCCCATTACTGCACTCAGCTCCCCCTCACTGTACTCAGCGTCCTCTTACTGCACTCAGCTCCCCCTCACTGTACTCAGCATCCCATTACTGCACTCAGCTCCCCCTCACTGTACTCAGTGCCCCCTTAGTGTACTCAGCATCCTATTACTGCACTCAGCTCCCCCTCACTGTACTCGGCGTCCCCTTACTGCACTCAGCTCCCCCTCACTGTACTCAGCATTCCATTAATGCACTCAGCTCCCCCTCACTGTACCCTGCATCCCATTACTGCACTCAGCTCCCCCTCACTGTACTCAGTCAGTGTCTCCTTACTGCACTCAGGTCCCCCTCACTGTACTCAGCATCACATTACTGCACTCAGCTCCCCCTCACTGTACTCAGTGCCCCCTTAGTGTACTCAGCATCCTATTACTGCACTCAGCTCCCCCTCACTGTACTCGGCGTCCCCTTACTGCACTCAGCTCCCCCTCACTGTACTCAGCATTCCATTAATGCACTCAGCTCCCCTTACTGCATTCAGCATCCCATTACTGCACTCAGCTCCCCCTCACTGTTCTCAGTGTCTCCTTACTGCACTCAGCTCCCCCTCACTGTACTCAGCATCCCATTACTGCACACAGATCCCCCTCACTGAACTCAGCGCCCCCGTACTGTACTCAGTATCCCAATACTGCACTCAGCTCCACTTCACTGTACTCAGAATCCCATTACTGCACCCAGCTCCCCCTCACTACACTCAGCATCCCATTACTCTACTCAGCTACCCTTACTGTACTCAGCATCCCAATACTGCACTCAGCTCCCCCTCACTGTACCCAGCACCCCATTACTGCACTCAGCTCCCCCTCACTGTACTCGGCGTCCCCTTACTGCACTCAGCTCCCCCTCACTGTACTCAGCATGCCATTACTGCACTCAGCTCCCGCTCACTGTACTCAGCGCCCCCTTACTGCACTCAGCATCTCATTACTGCACTCAGCTCCCCTTACTGCACTCAGCTTCCCCTCACTGTACTCAGCATTCCATTAATGCACTCAGCTCCCCTTACTGCATTCAGCATCCCATTACTGCACTCAGCTCCCCCTCACTGTACTCAGCATCCCATTACTGCACTCAGCTCCCCCTCACTGTACTCAGCGCCCCCTTACTGCACTCAGCATCTCATTACTGTACTCAGCTCCCCTTACTGCACTCAGCTCCCCCTCACTGTACTCAGTATTCCATTAATGCACTCAGCTTCCCTTACTGCATTCAGCATCCCATTACTGCACTCAGCTCCCCCTCACTGTACTCAGCATCCCATTACTGCACTCAGCTCCCCCTCACTGTACTCAGCATCCCATTACTGCACTCAGCTCCCCCTCACTGTACTCAGCATTCCATTACTGCACTCAGCTCCCCTTACTGTACTCAGCATCCCATTACTGCACTGAGCTCCCGCTCACTGTACTCAGCGCCCCCTTACTGCATTCAGCATCTCATTACTGCACTCAGCTCCCCTTACTGCACTCAGCTCCTCCTCACAGTACTCAGCATTCCATTAATGCACTCAGCTCCCCTTACTGCATTCAGCATCCCATTACTGCACTCAGCTCCCCCTCACTGTACTCAGCATCCCATTACTGCACACAGATCCCCCTCACTGAACTCAGCGCCCCCTTACTGTACTCAGTATTCCATTACTGCACTCAGCTCCACTTCACTGTACTCAGAATCCCATTACTGCACCCAGCTCCCCCTTATTACACTCAGCATCCCATTACTGTACTCAGCTCCCCTTACTGTACTCAGCATCGCATTACTGCACTCAGCTCCCCCTCACTGTACCCAGCACCCCATTACTGCACTCAGATCCCCATCACTGTACTCAGCATCCCATTACAGCACTCAGCTCCACCTCACTGTACTCAGCATCCCATTACTGCACTCAGCTCCCCCTCACTGTACTCAGCATCCCATTACTGCACTCAGATCCCCCTCACTGTACCCAGCACCCCATTACTGCACTCAGCTCCCCCTCACTGTACTCAGCGCCCCCTTACTGTACTCAGCATCCCATTACTGCACTCAGCTCCCCCTCACTGTACTCAGCGTCCCCTTACTGCACTCAGCTCCCCCTCACTGTACTCAGCATCCCATTACTGCACTCAGCTCCCCCTCACTGTACTCAGCATCCCATTACTGCACTCAGCTCCCCCTCACTGTACTCAGCGCCCCCTTACTGTACTCAGCATCCCATTACTGCACTCAGCTCCCCCTCACTGTACTCAGCGTCCTCTTACTGCACTCAGCTCCCCCTCACTGTACTCAGCATCCCATTACTGCACTCAGCTCCCCCTCACTGTACTCAGTGCCCCCTTAGTGTACTCAGCATCCTATTACTGCACTCAGCTCCCCCTCACTGTACTCGGCGTCCCCTTACTGCACTCAGCTCCCCCTCACTGTACTCAGCATTCCATTAATGCACTCAGCTCCCCCTCACTGTACCCTGCATCCCATTACTGCACTCAGCTCCCCCTCACTGTACTCAGTCAGTGTCTCCTTACTGCACTCAGGTCCCCCTCACTGTACTCAGCATCACATTACTGCACTCAGCTCCCCCTCACTGTACTCAGTGCCCCCTTAGTGTACTCAGCATCCTATTACTGCACTCAGCTCCCCCTCACTGTACTCGGCGTCCCCTTACTGCACTCAGCTCCCCCTCACTGTACTCAGCATTCCATTAATGCACTCAGCTCCCCTTACTGCATTCAGCATCCCATTACTGCACTCAGCTCCCCCTCACTGTTCTCAGTGTCTCCTTACTGCACTCAGCTCCCCCTCACTGTACTCAGCATCCCATTACTGCACACAGATCCCCCTCACTGAACTCAGCGCCCCCGTACTGTACTCAGTATCCCAATACTGCACTCAGCTCCACTTCACTGTACTCAGAATCCCATTACTGCACCCAGCTCCCCCTCACTACACTCAGCATCCCATTACTCTACTCAGCTACCCTTACTGTACTCAGCATCCCATTACTGCACTCAGCTCCCCCTCACTGTACCCAGCACCCCATTACTGCACTCAGATCCCCATCACTGTACTCAGCATCCCATTACAGCACTCAGCTCCACCTCACTATACTCAGCATCCCATTACTGCACTCAGCTCCCCCTCACTGTACTCAGCATCCCATTACTGCACTCAGATCCCCCTCACTGAACCCAGCACCCCATTACTGCACTCAGCTCCCCCTCACTGTACTCAGCGCCCCCTTACTGTACTCAGCATCCCATTACTGCACTCAGCTCCCCCTCACTGTACTCAGCGTCCCCTTACTGCACTCAGCTCCCCCTCACTGTACTCAGCATCCCATTACTGCACTCAGCTCCCCCTCACTGTACTCAGCATCCCATTACTGCACTCAGCACCCCCTCACTGTACTCAGCGCCCCCTTACTGTACTCAGCATCCCATTACTGCACTCAGCTCCCCCTCACTGTACTCAGCGTCCCCTTACTGCACTCAGCTCCCCCTCACTGTACTCAGAGTCAGCATCCCATTACTGCACTCAGCTCCCCCTCACTGTACTCAGTGCCCCCTTAGTGTACTCAGCATCCTATTACTGCACTCAGCTCCCCCTCACTGTACTCAGCGCCCCCTTACTGTACTCAGCATCCCATTACTGCACTCAGCTCCCCCTCACTGTACTCAGCGTCCCCTTACTGCACTCAGCTCCCCCTCACTGTACTCAGCATCCCATTACTGCACTCAGATCCCCCTCACTGAACCCAGCACCCCATTACTGCACTCAGCTCCCCCTCACTGTACTCAGCGCCCCCTTACTGTACTCAGCATCCCATTACTGCACTCAGCTCCCCCTCACTGTACTCAGCGTCCCCTTACTGCACTCAGCTCCCCCTCACTGTACTCAGCATCCCATTACTGCACTCAGCTCCCCCTCACTGTACTCAGCATCCCATTACTGCACTCAGCACCCCCTCACTGTACTCAGCGCCCCCTTACTGTACTCAGCATCCCATTACTGCACTCAGCTCCCCCTCACTGTACTCAGCGTCCCCTTACTGCACTCAGCTCCCCCTCACTGTACTCAGCATCCCATTACTGCACTCAGCTCCCCCTCACTGTACTCAGTGCCCCCTTAGTGTACTCAGCATCCTATTACTGCACTCAGCTCCCCCTCACTGTACTCGGCGTCCCCTTACTGCACTCAGCTCCCCCTCACTGTACTCAGCATTCCATTAATGCACTCAGCTCCCCTTACTGCATTCAGCATCCCATTACTGCACTCAGCTCCCCCTCACTGTACTCAGCGTCCCCTTACTGCACTCAGCTCCCCCTCACTGTACTCAGCATACCATTACTGCACTCAGCTCCCCCTCACTGTACTCAGCGCCCCCTTACTGTACTCAGCATCCCATTACCGCACTCAGCTCCCGCTCACTGTAATCAGCGTCCCCTTACTGCACTCCGCTCCCCCTCACTGTACTCAGCATCCCATTACTGCACTCAGCTCCCCCTTACTGTACTCAGTGCCCCCTTACTGCACTCAGCTCCCCCTCACTGTACTCAGCATCCCATTACTGCACTCAGCTCCCCCTCACTGTACTCGGCGTCCCCTTACTGCACTCAGCTCCCCCTCACTGTACTCAGCTTTCCATTACTGCACTCAGCTCCCCCTTACTGTACTCAGTGCCCCCTTACTGTACTCAGCATCCCATTACTGCACTCAGCTCCCCCTCACTGTACTCAGTGCCCCCTCACTGTACTCAGCATCCCATTACTGAACTCAGCTCCCCCTCACTGTACTCAGAGCCCCCTTACTGTACTCAGCATCCCATTACTGCACTCATCTCCCCCTCACTGTATTCAGCGTCCCCTTACTGCACTCAGCACCTCCTCACTGTACTCATCATCCCATTACTGCACTCAGCTCCCCCTCACTGTACTCAGCATCCCATAACTGAACTCAGCTCCCAATCACTACACTCAGCACCCCCTTACTGTACTCAGCATTCCATTGCTGCATTCAGCATTCCATTACTGCACTCATCATCCCATTACTGCACTCAGCTCCCCCTCACTGTACTCAGCATCCCATTACTGCACTCAGCTCCCCCTCACTGTACTTAGTGTCTCCTTACTGCACTCAGATCCCCCTCACTGAACTCAGCACCCCCTTACTGTACTCAGTATCCCATTACTGCACTCAGCCGCCCTTCACTGTACTCAGTGTCTCCTTACTGCACTCAGCTCCCCCTCACTGTACTCAGTATCCCATTACTGCACTCAACTCCCCCTCACTGTACTCAGTGTCTCCTTACTGCACTCAGCTCCCCCTCACTACACTCAGCATCCCATTACTGCACTCAGCTCCCTTTTTTGTACTCAGCATCCCATTACTGCACTCAGCTCCCCCTCTCTGTACCCAGCACCCCATTACTGCACTCAGATCCCCCTCACTGTACTCAGTACCCCCTTACTGTACTCAGCATCCCATTACTGCACTCAGCTCCCCCTCACTGTACTCAGCACCCCCTTACTGTACTCAGCATTCCATTACTGCACTCAGCTCCCCCTCACTGTACTCAGCGTCTCCTTACTGCACTCAGCTCCCCCTCACTGTACTCAGCATCCCATTACTGAACTCAGCTCCCCCTCACTGTACTCAGAGCCCCCTTACTGTACTCAGCATCCCATTACTGCACTCATCTCCCCCTCACTGTATTCAGCGTCCCCTTACTGCACTCCGCTCCCCCTCACTGTACTCAGCATCCCATTACTGCACTCAGCTCCCCCTTACTGTACTCAGTGCCCCCTTACTGCACTCAGCTCCCCCTCACTGTACTCAGCATCCCATTACTGTACTCAGCTCCCCCTCACTGTACTCGGCGTCCCCTTACTGCACTCAGCTCCCCCTCACTGTACTCAGCTTTCCATTACTGCACTCAGCTCCCCCTTACTGTACTCAGTGCCCCCTTACTGTACTCAGCATCCCATTACTGCACTCAGCTCCCCCTCACTGTACTCAGTGCCCCCTCACTGTACTCAGCATCCCATTACTGCACTCAGCTCCCCCTCACTGTACTCAGAGCCCCCTTACTGTACTCAGCATCCCATTACTGCACTCATCTCCCCCTCACTGTATTCAGCGTCCCCTTACTGCACTCAGCACCCCCTCACTGTACTCATCATCCCATTACTGCACTCAGCTCCCCCTCACTGTACTCAGCATCCCATAACTGAACTCAGCTCCCAATCACTACACTCAGCACCCCCTTACTGTACTCAGCATTCCATTGCTGCATTCAGCATTCCATTACTGCACTCAGCTCCCCCTCACTGTACTCAGCATCCCATTACTGCACTCAGCTCCCCCTCACTGTACTTAGTGTCTCCTTACTGCACTCAGATCCCCCTCACTGAACTCAGCACCCCCTTACTGTACTCAGTATCCCATTACTGCACTCAGCCCCCCTTCACTGTACTCAGTGTCTCCTTACTGCACTCAGCTCCCCCTCACTGTACTCAGTATCCCATTACTGCACTCAACTCCCCCTCACTGTACTCAGTGTCTCCTTACTGCACTCAGCTCCCCCTCACTACACTCAGCATCCCATTACTGCACTCAGCTCCCTTTTTTGTACTCAGCATCCCATTACTGCACTCAGCTCCCCCTCTCTGTACCCAGCACCCCATTACTGCACTCAGATCCCCCTCACTGTACTCAGTACCCCCTTACTGTACTCAGCATCCCATTACTGCACTCAGCTCCCCCTCACTGTACTCAGCACCCCCTTACTGTACTCAGCATTCCATTACTGCACTCAGCTCCCCCTCACTGTACTCAGCGTCTCCTTACTGCACTCAGCTCCCCCTCACTGTACTCAGCATCCCATTACTGAACTCAGCTCCCCCTCACTGTACTCAGAGCCCCCTTACTGTACTCAGCATCCCATTACTGCACTCATCTCCCCCTCACTGTATTCAGCGTCCCCTTACTGCACTCAGCACCCCCTCACTGTACTCAGCATCCCATTACTGCACTCAGCTCCCCTTCACTGTACTCAGAATCCCATTACTGCACTCAGCTCCCCCTCACTGCACTCAGCATCTCATTACTGCACTCAGATCCCCCTCACTACACTCAGCATCCCATTACTGTACTCAGCATCCCATTACTGCACTCAGTTCCCCCTCACTACACTCAGCATCCTATTACTGTACTCAGCACCCCCTTACTGTACTCAGCATCCCATTACTGCTCTCATTATCCCATTACTGCACTCAGCATCCCATTACTGCACTCAGCTCCCCTTCACTGTACTCAGAATCCCATTACTGCACTCAGCTCCCCCTCACTGCACTCAGCATCTCATTACTGCACTCAGATCCCCCTCACTACACTCAGCATCCCATTACTGTACTCAGCATCCCATTACTGCACTCAGTTCCCCCTCACTACACTCAGCATCCCATTACTGCACTCAGCTCCCCCTCACTGTACTCAGCATCCCATTACTGCACTCAGCTCCCCCTCACTGTACTCAGCATCCCATTACTGTACTCCCCTCCCCCTTACTGTACTCAGCATTCCATTGCTGCATTCAGCATCCCATTACTGCACTCATCATCCCATTACTGCACTCAGCTCCCCTTACTGTACTCAGCATCCCATTACTGCACTCAGCTCCCCTTACTGTACACAGCATCCCATTACTGCACTCAGCTCCCCCTCACTGTTCTCAGCATCTCATTACTACACTCAGCTCCCCCTCACTGTACTCAGTGTCTCCTTACTGCACTCAGCTCCCCCTCACTGTACTCAGCATCCCATTACTGCACTCAGCTCCCGCTCACTGTACTCAGCATCCCATTACTGCACTCAGCTCCCGCTCACTGTACTCTGTATCCCATTACTGCACTCAGCTCCCCTTCACTGTACTCAGAATCCCATTACTGCACTCAGCTCCCACTCACTGCACTCACCATCTCATTACTGCACTCAGCTCCCCCTCACTGTACTCAGCGCCCCCTTACTGTACTCAGCATCCCATTACTGCACTCAGCTCCCCCTCACTGTACTCAGCGTCCTCTTACTGCACTCAGCTCCCCCTCACTGTACTCAGCATCCCATTACTGCACTCAGCTCCCCCTCACTGTACTCAGTGCCCCCTTAGTGTACTCAGCATCCTATTACTGCACTCAGCTCCCCCTCACTGTACTCGGCGTCCCCTTACTGCACTCAGCTCCCCCTCACTGTACTCAGCATTCCATTAATGCACTCAGCTCCCCCTCACTGTACCCTGCATCCCATTACTGCACTCAGCTCCCCCTCACTGTACTCAGTCAGTGTCTCCTTACTGCACTCAGGTCCCCCTCACTGTACTCAGCATCACATTACTGCACTCAGCTCCCCCTCACTGTACTCAGTGCCCCCTTAGTGTACTCAGCATCCTATTACTGCACTCAGCTCCCCCTCACTGTACTCGGCGTCCCCTTACTGCACTCAGCTCCCCCTCACTGTACTCAGCATTCCATTAATGCACTCAGCTCCCCTTACTGCATTCAGCATCCCATTACTGCACTCAGCTCCCCCTCACTGTTCTCAGTGTCTCCTTACTGCACTCAGCTCCCCCTCACTGTACTCAGCATCCCATTACTGCACACAGATCCCCCTCACTGAACTCAGCGCCCCCGTACTGTACTCAGTATCCCATTACTGCACTCAGCTCCACTTCACTGTACTCAGAATCCCATTACTGCACCCAGCTCCCCCTCACTACACTCAGCATCCCATTACTCTACTCAGCTACCCTTACTGTACTCAGCATCCCATTACTGCACTCAGCTCCCCCTCACTGTACCCAGCACCCCATTACTGCACTTAGATCCCCATCACTGTACTCAGCATCCCATTACAGCACTCAGCTCCACCTCACTGTACTCAGCATCCCATTACTGCACTCAGCTCCCCCTCACTGTTCTCAGCATCCCATTACGGCACTCAGATCCCCCTCACTGTACACAGCACCCCATTAATGCACTCAGCTTCCCCTCACTGTACTCAGCGCCCCCTTACTGTACTCAGCATCCCATTACTGCACTCAGCTCCCCCTCACTGTACTCAGCGTCCCCTTACTGCACTCAGCTCCCCCTCACTGTACTCAGCATCCCATTACTGCACTCAGCTCCCCCTCACTGTACTCAGCATCCCATTACTGCACTCAGCTCCCCCTCACTGTACTCAGCGCCCCCTTACTGTACTCAGCATCCCATTACTGCACTCAGCTCCCCCTCACTGTACTCAGCGTCCCCTTACTGCACTCGGCTCCCCCTCACTGTACTCAGCATTCCATTACTGCACTCAGCTCCCCCTCACTGTACTCAGTGCCCCCTTAGTGTACTCAGCATCCCATTACTGCACTCAGCTCCCGCTCACTGTACTCGGCGCCCCCTTACTGCACTCAGCATCTCATTACTGCACTCAGCTCCCCTTACTGCACTCAGCTCCCCCTCACTGTACTCAGCATTCCATTAATGCACTCAGCTCCCCCTCACTGTACCCAGCATCCCATTACTGCACTCAGCTCCCCCTCACTGTACTCAGTCAGTGTCTCCTTACTGCACTCAGGTCCCCCTCACTGTACTCAGCATCACATTACTGCACTCAGATCCCGCTCACTGTACTCTGTATCCCATTACTGCACTCAGCTCCCCTTCACTGTACTCAGAATCCCATTACTGCACTCAGCTCCCACTCACTGCACTCACCATCTCATTACTGCTCTCATCTCCCCCTCACTGTACTCAGCATCCCATTACTGCACTCAGCATCCCATTACTGCCCTCAGCTCCCCCTCACTGCACTCAGCATCCCATTACTGCACTCAGCTCCTCCTCACTGCAATCAGCTCCCCCTCACTGTACTCAGCATCCCACTACTGCACTCAGCACCCCCTCACTGCACTCAGCATCCCATTACTGCACTCAACTCCCCCTCACTTTACTCAGCAGCCCCTTACTGTACTCAGCATCCCATTACTGCCTCATCTCCTCCTCACTGCACTCTGCTCTCCCTTACTGCACTCATTATCCTATTTTTGCACTCAGCTCCTCCTCACTGCACTCAGCATCCCATTACTGCACTCAGCTCCTCCTCACTGCAATCAGCTCCCCCTCACTGTACTCAGCATCCCCTCACTGCACTCAGCATCACTTACTGCCTCAGCTCCTCCTCACTGCGCTCAGTCCTCTTATTGCTACTCAGCTCCTCTTTATGCACTAAGTCTTTTCAGCTACACTCACTGTCTCTTACTGCACTAAGCTCCCCTTAATGCACTCAGCTCCTACTCACTGCTACTCAGCTCCTCCTTTACTGCACTCAGCTCCTCCTAACTGCACTCAGCTCCTCCTTACAGTACTCAGCTCTCCTTACTGCACTCAGCTACCCTTACTTTACTCAGCTCTCTGCTCACTCACTCAACTAACCTTACTAGCACTCAGCTCCTCCTTACAGTACTCAGCTCCTCTTGCCTGCACTCAGCTCCTCCTTACTGCACTCAGGCTCCTCCTCACTACAGACCCCCTCTACTGCACTCAGCTCCTCCTTACTGATACTCAGCTCCTCTCCCTCAGCTCCTAAGTATGTTACTCGAGCCAGACCCTTACTGCACTCAGCTCCTCCTTACTGTACTCAGCTCCTCCTCGCTACACTCAGCTCTCCTTACTGCACTCAGATCCTCTTTACTGCACTCAGCTACCCCTTACTGCACTCAGCTCCTCCTCACTACACTCAGCTGCTCCTTACTGCACTCAGCTCCCCTTAACTACACTCAGCTCCTCCTTACTGCACTCAACTCCTCTTTACTGCACTCAGCTCATCCTCACTACACTCAGCTCCTCTTTACTGCACTCAGCTACCCCTTACTGCACTCAGCTCCTCCTCACTACACTCAGCTCCTCCTTATTGCACTCAGCTCCTCTTTACTGCACTCAGCTCCTCCTCACTACACTCAGCTTCTACTCACTGCACTCAGCTCCTCCTCACTACACTCAGCTCCTCCTTTTTGTACTCAGCTCCTCTTTACTGTGCTCAGCTACCACTTACTGCACTCAGCTCCTCCATACTGTACTCAGCTCCTCCTCACTACACTCAGCTCCTCCTTACTGCACTCAGCTCCTCCTTACTGCACTCAGCTCCCCCTCTCTGCACTCAGCTCCTCCTAACTACACTCAGCATACCATTATTGCACTCAGCTCCGCCTCACTGTACTCAGCTCCTCCTTTTTGTACTCAGCTCCTCTTTACTGTGCTCAGCTACCACTTACTGCACTCAGCTCCTCCATACTGTACTCAGCTCCTCCTCACTACACTCAGCTCCTCCTTACTGCACTCAGCTCCTCCTTACTGCACTCAGCTCCCCCTCTCTGCACTCAGCTCCTCCTAACTACACTCAGCATACCATTATTGCACTCAGCTCCGCCTCACTGTACTCAGCGCCTCCTTACTGCACTCAGAGCATCCTTACTGCAATCAGCTCCTCCTCACTACACTCAGCTCCTCCTTACTACACTTAGCATCCCATTATTGCACTCAGGTCCTCCTTACTGCACTCAGTGCCTCCTTACTGCACTTAGCATCCCATTACTGCGCTCAGCGCCTCCTTACTTCACTCATTATCCTATTATTGCACTCAGCTCCTCCTCACTGTACTCAGCTCCTCCTCACTACACTCAGCTCCTCCTTACTGCACTCAGCTACGTCTTACTTCACTCAGCTCCTCCTCACTACAATCAGCTCCTCCTTACTGTACTCAGCTCTTCTTCACTGCACTCAGCTACCCCTTACTGCACTCAGCTCCTCCTCACTACACTCAGCTCCTCCTTACTGCACTCAGTTCCTCTTTACTACACTCAGCTCCTCCTCATTACACTCAGCTCCTCCTTACTGCTCTCAATTCCTCCTTACTGTACTCAGCTCCTCCTCACTACACTCAGCTCCTCCTTACTGCACTCAGCTCCTCTTTACTGCACTCGGCTCCTCCTTACTGCACTCAGCTCCTCTTTACTGCACTCAGCTCCTCTTTACTGCACTCAGTTCCTCCTCATTACACTCAGCTCCTCCTTACTGCACTCAGCTCCTCTTTACTGCACTCAGCTCCTCCTCACTACACTCAGAACCTCCTTACTGCACTTAGCATCCCATTACTGCACTCAGCGCCTCCTTACTTCACTCATTATCCTATTATTGCACTCAGCTCCTCCTCACTGTACTCAGCTCCTCCTCACTACACTCAGCTCCTCCTTACTGCACTCAGCTACGTCTTACTGCACTCAGCTCCTCCTCACTACAATCAGCTCCTCCTTACTGTACTCAGCTCTTCTTCACTGCACTAAGCTACCCCTTACTGCACTCAGCTCCTCCTCACTACACTCAGCTCCTCCTTACTGCACTCAGTTCCTCTTTACTACACTCAGCTCCTCCTTACTGCACTCAGCTCCTCCTCACTACACTCAGCTCCTCCTCACTATACTCAGCTCCTCCTTACTGCACTCAGCTTCTCCTTACTGCACTCAGCTCCTGCTCACTACACTCAGCTCCTCCTTACTACACTCAGCTCTTTCTTACTCTACTCAGCTCCTCCCTACTGTACTCAGCTCCTCTTTACTACACTCAGCTCCTCCTCACAACACTAAGCTCCTCCTCACTACACTCAGCTCCTCCTTACTGCACTCAGCTCCTCCTCACTGCACTCAGCTCCTCCTTACTGCACTCAGCTCCTCCTCACTACACTCAGCTCCTCCTCACTACACTCAGCTCCTCCTTACTGCACTCAGCTCCTCCTTACTACACTCAGCTCCTCCTTACTGTACTCAGCTACCCCTTACTGCACTCAGCTCCTTCTCACTACACTCAGCTCCTCTTTACTATACTCAGCTCCTCCACACTGCACTTAGCTCCTCCTTACTGCACACAGCTCCTCCTTACTACACTCAGCTCCTCTTTACTTTACTCAGTTACCCCTAACTGCACTCACCTCCTCCTCACTACACTCAGCTCCTCCTTACTGCACTCAGCTCCTCTTTTCTATACTCAGCTCCTCCTCACTGCACTCAGCTCCTCCTTACTGCAATCAGGTCCTCCTTACTGTACTCAGCTCCTCTTTACTTTACTCAGCTATCCCTTATTGCACTCAGCTCCTCCTCACTACACTCAGCTCCTCCTTACTGCACTCAGCTCTTCTTCACTGCAATCAGATACCCCTTACTATACTCAGCTCCTCCTCACTACACTCAGCTCCTTTATACTGCACTCAGCTACCTCTTACTGCACTCAGCTCCTCCTCACTACACTCAGCTCATCTTTACAACACTCAGCTCTTCCTTACTGCACTCAGCTCCTGCTCACTACACTCACCTCCTCTTTACTGCACTCAGCTCCTCCTCACTACACTGAGGTCATCCTTACTGCACTCAGCTCCTCCTTATTACACTCAGCTCCTCCTTACTGCACTCAGCTCCTCCTCACTACACTCAGTTCCTCTTCACTGCACTCAGCTCCTCCTTACTGTGCTCAGCTCCTCCTCACTGCACTCAGCTACCCCTTACTGTACTCAACTCCTCCTCACTACACTCTGCTCCTCCTTAATGCACTCAACTCCTTTATACTGCACTCAGCTACCTCTTACTGCACTCAGCTCCTCTGCACTACACTCAACTCCTCCTTACTGCACTCAGCTCATCTTTACAGCACTCAGCTCCTGCTCACTACACTCACCTCCTCTTTACTGCACTCAGCTCCTCCTCACTACACTGAGCTCCTCCTTACTGCACTCAGCTCCTCCTTACTACACTCAGCTCCTCCTTACTGCACTCAGCTCCTCCTCACTACACTCAGTTCCTCCTCACTGCACTCAGCTCCTCCTTACTGCACTCAGCTACCCCTTACTGTACTCAACTCCTCCTCACTACACTCAGCTCCCCTTCACTACACTCAGCTCCTCCTTACTGTACTCAGCTCCTCCTCACTACACTCAGCTCCTCCTTACTGCACTCAGTTCCTCCTTACTGCACTCAGCTACCCCTTACTGCACTCAGCTCCTCCTCACTACACTCAGTTCCTCTTTAGTGCACTCAGCTCCTCCTTACTGTACTCAGCTCCTCCATACTGCACTCAGCTCCTCCTCACTACACTCAGCTCCTCCTCACTGCACCCAGCTACCCCTTACTGTACTCAACTCCTCCTCACTACACTCAGCTCCCCTTCACTACACTCAGCTCCTCCTTACTGTACTCAGCTACTCCTCACTACACTCAACTCCTCCTTACTGCACTCAGTTCCTCCTTACTGCACTCAGCTACCCCTTACTGCACTGAGCTCCTCCTCGCTACAATCAGCTCCTCCTTACTGTACTCAGCTCTTCTTCACTGCACTCAGCTACCCCTTACTGCACTCAGCTCCTCCTTACTGCACTCAGCTACCTCATCACTGCAATCAGATACCCCTTACTATACTCAGCTCCTCCTCACTACACTCAGCTCCTCCTTACTGCACTCAGCTCCTTTATACTGCACTCAGCTCCTCCTCACTACACTCAGCCCATCTTTACAACACTCAGCTCTTCCTTACTGCACTCAGCTCCTGCTCACTACACTCACCTCCTCTTTACTGCACTCAGCTCCTCCTCACTACACTGAGCTCCACCTTACTGCACTCAGCTCCTCCTTATTACACTCAGCTCCTCCTTACTGCACTAAGCTCCTCCTCACTACACTCAGCTCCTCCTTGCTGCACTCAGCTCCTCCTCACTACACTCAGTTCCTCTTTAGTGCACTCAGTTCCTCCTTACTGCACTCAGCTACCCCTTACTGTACTCAACTCCTCCTCACTACACTCAGCTTGCACTCAGCTACCCCTTACTGTACTCAACTCCTCCTCACTACACTCAGCTCCCCTTCACTACACTCAGCTCCTCCTTACTGTACTCAGCTCCTCCTCACTACACTCAGCTCCTTCTTACTGCACTCAGTTCCTCCTTACTGCACTCAGCTACCCCTTACTGCACTCAGCTACCCCTTACTGCACTCAGCTCCTCCTCACTACACTCAGTTCCTCTTTAGTGCACTCAGCTCCTCCTTACTGTACTCAGCTCCTCCTTACTGCACTCAGCTCCTCCTCACTACACTCAGCTCCTCCTCACTGCACCCAGCTACCCCTTACTATACTCAATTCCTCCTCACTACACTCAGCTCCCCTTCACTACACTCAGTTCCTCCTTACTGTACTCAGCTCCTCCTCACTACACTCAACTCCTCCTTACTGCACTCAGTTCCTCCTTACTGCACTCAGCTACCCCTTACTGCACTGAGCTCCTCCTCACTACAATCAGCTCCTCCTTACTGTACTCAGCTCTTCTTCACTGCACTCAGCTACCCCTTACTGCACTCAGCTCCTCCTTACTGCACTCAGCTACCTCTTCACTGCAATCAGATACCCCTTACTATACTTAGCTCCTCCTGACTACACTCAGCTCCTCCTTACTGCACTCAGCTCCTTTATACTGCACTCAGCTCCTCCTCACTACACTCAGCTCATCTTTACAACACTCAGCTCTTCCTTACTGCACTCAGCTCCTGCTCACTACACTCACCTCCTCTTTACTGCACTCAGCTCCTCCTTACTGCACTCAGCTCCTCCTTATTACACTCAGCTCCTCCTTACTGCACACAGCTCCTCCTCACTACACTCAGCTCCTCCTTGCTGCACTCAGCTCCTCCTCACTACACTCAGTTCCTCTTTAGTGCACTCAGCTCCTCCTTACTGTGCTCAGCTCCTCCTCACTGCACTCAGCTACCCCTTACTGTACTCAACTCCTCCTCACTACACTCAGCTCCTCCTTAATGCACTCAGCTCCCCTTCACTACACTCAGCTCCTCCTTACTGTACTCAGCTCCTTTATACTGCACTCAGCTACCTCTTTCTGCACTCAGCTCCTCTGCACTACACTCAACTCCTCCTTACTGCACTCAGCTCATCTTTACAGCACTCAGCTCCTGCTCACTACACTCACCTCCTCTTTACTGCACTCAGCTCTTCCTCACTACACTGAGCTCCTCCTTACTGTACTCAGCTCCTCCTTGTTACACTCAGCTCCTCCTTACTGCACTCAGCTCCTCCTCACTACACTCAGCTCCTCCTTGCTGCACTCAGCTCCTCCTCACTACACTCAGTTCCTCTTTAGTGCACTCAGCTCCTCCTTACTGTGCTCAGCTCCTCCTCACTGCACTCAGCTCCTCCTCACTGCACTCAGCTCCTCCTTACTGCACTCAGCTCCTCCTTACTGCACTCAGCTACCCCTTACTGTTCTCAACTCCTCCTCACTACACTCAGCTCCCCTTCACTACACTCAGCCCTCCTTACTGTACTCAGCTCCTCCTCACTACACTCAGCTCCTCCTTACTGCACTCAGTTCCTCCTTACTGCACTCAGCTACCCCTTACTGCACTCAGCTCCTCCTCACTACACTCAGTTCCTCTTTAGTGCACTCAGCTCCTCCTTACTGTACTCAGCTCCTCCTTACTGCACTCAGCTCCTCCTCACTACACTCAGCTCCTCCTCACTGCACCCAGCTACCCCTTACTATACTCAACTCCTCCTCACTACACTCAGCTCCCCTTCACTACACTCAGTTCCTCCTTACTGTACTCAGCTCCTCCTCACTACACTCAACTCCTCCTTACTGCACTCAGTTCCTCCTTACTGCACTCAGCTACCCCTTACTGCACTGAGCTCCTCCTCACTACAATCAGCTCCTCCTTACTGTACTCAGCTCTTCTTCACTGCACTCAGCTACCCCTTACTGCACTCAGCTCCTCCTTACTGCACTCAACTACCTCTTCACTGCAATCAGATACCCCTTACTATACTCAGCTCCTCCTGACTACACTCAGCTCCTCCTTACTGCACTCAGCTCCTTTATACTGCACTCAGCTCCTCCTCACTACACTCAGCTCATCTTTACAACACTCAGCTCTTCCTTACTGCACTCAGCTCCTGCTCACTACACTCACCTCCTCTTTACCGCACTCAGCACCTCCTCACTACACTGAGCTCCTCCTTACTGCACTCAGCTCCTCCTTATTACACTCAGCTCCTCCTTACTGCACTCAGCTCCTCCTCACTACACTCAGCTCCTCCTTGCTGCACTCAGCTCCTCCTCACTACACTCAGTTCCTCTTTAGTGCACTCAGCTCATCCTTACTGTGCTCAGCTCCTCCTCACTGCACTCAGCTACCCCTTACTGTACTCAACTCCTCCTCACTACACTCAGCTCCTCCTTAATGCACTCAGCTCCCCTTCACTACACTCAGCTCCTCCTTACTGTACTCAGCTCCTTTATATTGCACTCAGCTACCTCTTTCTGCACTCAGCTCCTCTGCACTACACTCAACTCCTCCTTACTGCACTCAGCTCATCTTTACAGCACTCAGCTCCTGCTCACTACACTCACCTCCTCTTTACTGCACTCAGCTCTTCCTCACTACACTGAGCTCCTCCTTACTGCACTCAGCTCCTCCTTGTTACACTCAGCTCCTCCTTACTGTGCTCAGCTCCTCCTCACTGCACTCAGCTCCTCCTCACTGCACTCAGCTACCTCTTACTGTACTCAACTCCTCCTCACTACACTCAGCTTCTCCTTAATGCACTCAGCTCCCATTCACTACACTCAGCTCCTCCTTACTGTACTTAGCTCCTTTATACTGCACTCAGCTACCTCTTACTGCATTCAGCTCCTCTGCACTACACTCAACTCCTCCTTACTGCACTCAGCTCATCTTTACAGCACTCAGCTCCTGCTCACTACACTCACCTCCTCTTTACTGTACTCAACTCCTCCTCACTACACTCAGCTCCTCCTTACTGTACTCAGCTCCTCCTCACTACACTTAGCTCCTCCTTACTGCACTCAGCTCCTCCTCACTACACTCAGCTACCCCTTACTGTACTCAGCTCCTCCTCACTACACTCAGCTCCTCCTTACTGTACTCAACTCCTCCTCACTACACTCAGCTCCTCTTTACTGCACTCAGCTCCTCCTCATTACACTCAGCTCCTCCTTAATGCACTCAGCTCCTCCTCACTACACTCAGCTCCTCCTTACTGTACTTAGCTCCTCCTCACTACACTCAGCTCCTCCTTACTGCACTCAGCTACGTCTTACTGCACTCAGCTCCTCCTCACTACAATCAGCTCCTCCTTACTGTACTCAGCTCTTCTTCACTGCACTCAGCTACCCCTTACTGCACTCAGCTCCTCCTCACTACACTCAGCTCCTCCTTACTGCACTCAGTTCCTCTTTACTACACTCAGCTCCTCCTCATTACACTCAGCTCCTCCTTACTGCACTCAATTCCTCCTTACTGTACTCAGCTCCTCCTCACTACACTCAGCTCCTCCTTACTGCACTCAGCTCCTCTTTACTGCACTCAGCTCCTCCTTACTGCACTCAGCTCCTCTTTACTGCACTCAGCTCCTCATTACACTCAGCTCCTCTTTACTGCACTCAGCTCCTGCTCACTACACTCACCTCCTCTTTACTGCACTCAGCTCCTCCTCACTACACTGAGCTCCTTCTTACTGCACTCAGCTCCTCCTCACTACACTCAGCTCCTCCTTACTGCACTCAGCTCCTCCTCACTACACTCAGCTCCTCCTTACTGCACTCAGCTCCTCCTCACTACACTCAGCTCCTCCTTACTACACTGAGCTCATCCTTACTGCACTCAGTTCCTCCTCACTACACTCAGCTCCTCCTTACTGCACTCAGCTCCTCCTCACTACACTCAGTTCCTCTTTAGTGCACTCAGCTCCTCCTTACTGTACTCAGCTCCTCCTTACTGTACTCAGCTCCTCTTTACTGTACTCAGCTCCTCCTCACTACACTCAGCTCCTCCTTACTGCACTCAGCTCCTCCTCACTACACTCAGCTACCCCTTACTGTACTCAGCTCCTCCTCACTACACTCAGCTCCTCCTTACTGTACTCAACTCCTCCTCACTACACTCAGCTCCTCCACTCTGTACTCAGCTCCTCCTCACTACACTCAGCTCCTCCTTACTGCACTCGGCTACCCCTTACTGCACTCAGCTCCTCCTCACTACAATCAGCTCCTCTTTACTGTACTCAGCTCTTCTTCGCTGCACTCAGCTACCCCTTACTGCACTCAGCTCCTCCTCACTACACTCAGTTCCTCTTTACTACACTCAGCTCCTCCTCATTACACTCAGCTCCTCCTTACTGCACTCAGTTCCTCTTTACTACACTCAGCTCCTCCTCATTACACTCAGCTCCTCCTTACTGCACTTAATTCCTCCTTACTGTACTCAGCTCCTCCTCACTACACTCAGCTCCTCCTTACTGCACTCAGCTCCTCTTTACTGCACTCGGCTCCTCCTTACTGCACTCAGCTCCTCTTTACTGCACTCAGCTCCTCCTCATTACACTCAGCTCCTCCTTACTGCACTCAGCTCCCCTTTACTGCACTCAGCTCCTCCTCACTACACTCAGCTCCTCCTTACTGCACTCAGCTCCTCTTTACTGCACTCAGCTACCCCTTACTGCACTCAGCTCCTCCTCACAACACTCAGCTCCTCCTTACTGCACTCAGCTCCTCTTTACTATACTCAACTTCTCCTCACTGCACTCAGCTCCTCCTTACTGTACTCAGCTCTTTACTGCACTCAGCTACCCCTTACTGCACTCAGCTACCCCTTACTGCACACAGCTCCTTCTCACTACACTCAGCTCCTCCTTACTACACTCAGCTTCTCTTTACTACACTCAGCCCGTCCTCACTACACTCAGCTCCTCCTTACTGCACTCAGCTCCTCTTTACTATACTCAGCTTCTCCTCACTGCACTCAGCTCCTCCTTACTGCACTCAGCTCCTCCATACTGTACTCAGCTCCTCTTTACTGCACTCAGCTCCTCCTCACTACACTCAGCTCCTCCTTACTGTACTCAGCTCCTCTTTACTATAGTCAGCTCCTCCTCACTACACTGAGCTCCTCCTTACTGCACTCAGCTCCTCCTCACTACACTCAGCTCCTCCTTACTGCACTCAGCTCCTCCTCACTACACTCAGCTCCTCCTTACTGCACTCAGCTCCTCCTCACTACACTCAGCTCCTCCTTACTGCACTCAGCTCCTCCTCACTACACTCAGCTCCTCCTTACTGCACTCAGCTCCTCCTCACTACACTCAGCTACTCCTTACTGCACTCAGCTCTTCTTTACTACACTCAGCTCCTCCTTACTGCACTCAGCTCCTCCTCACTACACTCAGCTCCTCCTCACTATACTCAGCTCCTCCTTACTGCACTCAGCTTCTCCTTACTGCACTCAGCTCCTGCTCACTACACTCAGCTCCTCCTTACTACACTCAGCTCTTTCTTACTCTACTCAGCTCCTCCCTACTGTACTCAGCTGCTCTTTACTACACTCAGCTCCTCCTCACAATACTAAGCTCCTCCTCACTACACTGAGCTCCTCCTTACTGTACTCAGCTCCTCTTTACTATAGTCAGCTCCTCCTTACTACACTGAGCTCCTCCTTACTGCACTCAGCTCCTCCTCACTACACTCACCTCCTCCTTACTGCACTCAGTTCCTCCTCACTACACTCAGCTCCTCCTTACTGCACTCAGCTCCTCCTCACTACACTCAGCTCCTCCTTACTGCACTCAGCTCCTCCTCACTACATTCAGCTCCTCCTTACTGCACTCAGCTCCTCCTCACTACACTCAGCTACTCCTTACTGCACTCAGCTCTTCTTTACTACACTCAGCTCCTCCTTACTGCACTCAGCTCCTCCTTACTGCACTCAGCTCCTCCTCACTACACTCAGCTACCCCTTACTGCACTCAGCTCCTCCTCACTACACTCAGCTCCTCCTTACTGCACTCAGTTCCTCTTTACTACACTCAGCTCCTCCTCATTACACTCAGCTCCTCCTTACTGCACTCAATTCCTCCTTACTGTACTCAGCTCCTCCTCACTACACTCAGCTCCTCCTTACTGTACTCAGCTCTTCTTCACTGCACTCAGCTACCCCTTACTGCACTCAGCTCCTCCTCACTACACTCAGCTCCTCCTTACTGCACTCAGTTCCTCTTTACTACACTCAGCTCCTCCTTACTGCACTCAATTCCTCCTTACTGTACTCAGCTCCTCCTCACTACACTCAGCTCCTCCTTACTGCACTCAGCTCCTCTTTACTGTACTCGGCTCCTCCTTACTGCACTCAGCTCCTCTTTACTGCACTCAGCTCCTCCTGATTACACTCAGCTCCTCCTTACTGCACTCAGCTCCTCTTTACTGCACTCAGCTCCTCCTCACTACACTCAGCTCCTCCTTACTGCACTCAGCTCCTCTTTACTGCACTCAGCTACCCCTCACTGCACTCAGCTCCTCCTCACAACACTCAGCTCCTCCTTACTGCACTCAGCTCCTCTTTACTATACTCAGCTTCTCCTCACTGCACTCAGCTCCTCCTTACTGTACTCAGCTCTTTACTGCACTCAGCTACCCCTTACTGCACTCAGCTACCCCTTACTGCACTCAGCTCCTTCTCACTACACTCAGCTCCTCCTTACTGCACTCAGCTTCTCTTTACTACACTCAGCCCGTCCTCACTACACTCAGCTCCTCCTTACTGCACTCAGCTCCTCTTTACTGCACTCAGCTACCCCTTACTGCACTCAGCTCCTCCTCACAACACTCAGCTCCTCCTTACTGCACTCAGCTCCTCTTTACTATACTCAGCTTCTCCTCACTGCACTCAGCTCCTCCTTACTGCACTCAGCTCCTCCTTACTGTACTCAGCTCCTCTTTACTGCACTCAGCTCCTCCTCACTACACTCAGCTCCTCCTTACTGTACTCAGCTCCTCTTTACTATAGTCAGCTCCTCCTCACTACACTGAGCTCCTCCTTACTGCACTCAGCTCCTCCTCACTACACTCAGCTCCTCCTTACTGCACTCAGCTCCTCCTCACTACACTCAGCTCCTCCTTACTGCACTCAGCTCCTCCTCACTACACTCAGCTCCTCCTTACTGCACTCAGCTCCTCCTCACTACACTCAGCTCCTCCTTACTGTACTCAGCTCCTCTTTACTATAGTCAGCTCCTCCTCACTACACTGAGCTCCTCCTTACTGCACTCAGCTCCTCCTCACTACACTCAGCTCCTCCTTACTGCACTCAGCTCCTCCTCACTACACTCAGCTCCTCCTTACTGCACTCAGCTCCTCCTCACTACACTCAGCTCCTCCTTACTGCACTCAGCTCCTCCTCACTACACTCAGCTCCTCCTTACTGCACTCAGCTCCTCCTCACTACACTAAGCTACTCCTTACTGCACTCAGCTCTTCTTTACTACACTCAGCTCCTCCTTACTGCACTCAGCTCCTCCTCACTACACTCAGCTCCTCCTCACTATACTCAGCTCCTCCTTGCTGCACTCAGCTTCTCCTTACTGCACTCAGCTCCTGCTCACTACACTCAGCTCCTCCTTACTACACTCAGCTCTTTCTTACTCTACTCAGCTCCTCCCTACTGTACTCAGCTCCTCTTTACTACACTCAGCTCCTCCTCACAACACTAAGCTCCTCCTCACTACACTCAGCTCCTCCTTACTGTACTCAGCTCCTCTTTACTATAGTCAGCTCCTCCTCACTACACTGAGCTCCTCCTTACTGCACTCAGCTCCTCCTCACTACACTCAGCTCCTCCTTACTGCACTCAGCTCCTCCTCACTACACTCAGCTCCTCCTTACTGCACTCAGCTCCTCCTCACTACACTCAGCTCCTCCTTACTGCACTCAGCTCCTCCTCACTACACTCAGCTCCTCCTTACTGCACTCAGCTCCTCCTCACTACACTCAGCTACTCCTTACTGCACTCAGCTCTTCTTTACTGCACTCAGCTCCTCCTTACTGCACTCAGCTCCTCCTTACTGCACTCAGTTCTCCTTACTGCACTCAGTTCTCCTTACTGCACTCAGCTCCTGCTCACTACACTCAGCTCCTCCTTACTACAGTCAGCTCTTTCTTACTCTACTCAGCTCCTCCCTACTGTACTCAGCTCCTCTTTATTACACTCAGCTCCTCCTCACAACACTAAGCTCCTCCTCACTACACTCAGCTCCTCCTTACTGCACTCAGCTCCTCCTCACTACACTCAGCTCCTCCTTACTGCACTCAGCTCCTCCTCACTACACTCAGCTCCTCCTTACTGTACTTAGCTCCTCACTACACTCAGCTCCTCCTTACTGCACTTAGCTACCCCTTACTGCACTCAGCATCCCATTACTGTACACAATGCCCCCTTATATGACTCAGCGTCCGTTGGGGGTTGTGGCAGCCTCCTGGTGTCCACACAGCTAATATATGATAGGACACGGGCAGTACCTGCCATGATCCCTGCTGTGTGGACCAGTCCCTAGGATGAATGGTATAACCAGCAGACAGTGCGTGTGTCATCTCACGTATTAATGTCATGTACTCTATGTCCTGGGCTAGGTCTCTGAGTCTCCCCATCATCACACCCCGGAGCCCCTGACCTGGGAGACCAGGGAGGGGGCATTACAGGAAGATGGCCTCTCCTGTGTGTGGAGGAACCATGCGGCTCACACCCGGCTGCTGTTTGTTGTTACAGACTGGGCTGCTGAAAGGCAGACAGCGGTTCCTGTTACACGGCCTTAATTCCCTTCATTCTCTCCAAGCCCCCGGGCTCTGACACCTCTGACACGTCTGTCATCGAGCTCGGCCTCAGTCAGAGGCTGCTGGCGGAGGCCGGCTTACAGCTCTGTTATTGGGTTACAGCGCCTGCTTTCACTAAAACACCACAGAGACCCCTCTGGTAAACGTAACCTGATGAGTAAGAGACCGCACCTCAGTGAGTAGGAGACTCTCTCCCTCACTCCGTACAACCTGGCTCACAGCGGCCATACACGGTGCTCTCCACAAGAACAGAATCACCTCAGACGAGGCCTGACTGAGAGGTGGCCACTGCTGCGTCCGCTCTAACGTCTGCTGCCGGTGTGCGATAATATGCAAATGCTAGCTTCAGCCTTCCCCTTGTGTACTTGCGTGTACCGAATATACACCATATCAGTACCGCGCGGCACAGAGGGAGCACAACTGTATGCGGTGTGACCCGTTACCTCCCTCAGCGACTCTGTCCCGGCACTCCCCGTTACACCGCAGAAAATAACCGCTCCGTGTCATTCGCTTTGCAATCGCAATTCAGTCACCGCACGTGACATTGCCGACAATCGCTCAATTGCGATAACATCGGTATAGCGTACAGCTATTAATCAGTCTCCCTATATGGTGCTGATGCGATTTCTTATGTCAGGGAGGAGATTTTTGCAATCTCCAAAATGGCTTTTCGATAATTCCTGGAGACACCTAGGGGTAAATTTACTAAGGTGAGAGATTTTTAGAACTGGTGATGTTGCCCATTCCAACCAATCAGATTCTATTATCTTATACAAGCAGCTAGATAAATGTTAAGTAGAATTTGATTGGTTGCTACGGGCAACATCACCAGTTCTAAAAAATTCCCATCTTAGTAAATGTACCCCCTAATTTTTGTGAAATGAAGGTGAATAGGGTGATTTTCAAGTGATTTCAGTAAAAACGTGAATGATAAATAGGCCCCGTGGAGGTAATGCAGGGAAACCTTTACATATACACGTCGGTTACACGCCGGCCTTTGCTACAGGAACCGCTGGTGTCAAGGATTGCGTCAGAAGAAACAATTGCCAAATTGCCATCAGACATCCTGAGCAAACGCAGGGTTACTCGAAAGTCTGGAGGTTCGGCCGTTGTGCAACCGATGATGCCGCCAAATCGATGGTGCGCCTTTGGATCTGATTCAGACTTGCACAGAAACACGATGGGTTGAGTACAACTCTGATGGTGGGAGATCTGCACATACACAGATGCTGCACTGTGAGATCGCACGCAGTGCCCCCTAGCAGGGCGGAGCCAGGGTGGCGCCGGGCAGCACGGGCCAGTGTCTCTGTGATTGGATTCAGCTTCACTGGCTTCAGCTGGGTGAATCTCCCGGCCAGCCTGAGTAACACGATGATCGCGGACTGATTGAGCTGCGATCGCAAATTTGATGGTGTTGCAACTGAGCGATTATCGGCAGACCGCATGCGTCACTACCGCAATCCGTACGCAGCGTTGTACCTGTGCGATGCCGCTCCCGGTGAGGAATCAGTGACAGAGTGAGTGACAGGAAGAGGCCGCCAGGGGGAGGGAACAGGAAGTGTCTGCAGCAGCACGTGTGTTGTGGCCGTTTTTAGGGGGTGTCTCAGCCTGAGGCTGCCATCTCGGGCACATAAAATAGCTGATTATCAGGAGTGTCTGTGATGTCGTCATGAGGTGGGGTGTGATGAGTCAGTATCAAACCTCCCAGAATTAGGGGGGCGTGGCCTCACAATAAGGGGAGGTGGTCTCGCTCCAAGTCCCGCATCGTGACCCACGCCCCATTTTCGTTACTTTGTGGGCGTGAACAGCGCTCTGTGAGTTGCTTACCACGCCCCCTGTCCCTCTCTGGCAGTGAACAGATGCTGTGCAGCGTGAGAGAGGGTCTCCCAACTGCCCCCCCACACACACACACACCATGGGATACTGCGGCCTGCGGGTGGGACAGCCCATGAAAAACGAGAGTTGTCCCAAAATTGGGCCAGTTGGGAGGTATGCAGTATAGGGAAATAACAGAGGAGACTTTAGATGTGTTTTCTGCTGTTAGCGTCTAGGAACATTCAGGAAGTGACATCACTGACTCTGGTGTGAGGGGTCAGAGTTCAGACCAAGCGTCAGTAAATTTCAACGTGATGACGTCATTTGTTATGATGCTTCATCTTTATATAGATCAGTGGTTTCCTCAAGAACCCCAACTGAGGTTGTAACGCAATGCTCCGCCCCCTTCTCCAGAGGCCCCGTCCCTTCTCCTGAGGCTCCGCCCCCTTTGCAGCCGCACCCACGCCTGCCCTGAAGAACAGGAAAGTTGGGAGGGTATGCTAATGCCTAACTCAGAACAAGGAGTACAGGACAGAGGGAAATGTATGTGTACTGGTCTGTTACATGGCGCTGCTGCACACACACGGTCCAGTCACGTTATTATTATCACCACCTCATACATGTGACGACGGCAGCACGTAGGTCATGAAGTACGTCACGTGACCTGTGCTGGCTTGGTGGGTATATAAGTGGTGTGATAAGCCGTCTGCACACATATCACTCGTTGCTGGCTTGGTGGGTATATACGGTGTGTGATAGGCCGTCTGCACACATATCACTCGTTGCTGGCTTGGTGGGTATATAAGGGGTGTGATAGGCCGTCTGCACACATATCACTCGTTGCTGGCTTGGTGGGTATATGGGGTGTGTGATAGGTCATCTGCACACATATCACACGTTGCTGGCTTGATGGGTATATGAGGTGTGCGATAGGTCGTCTGCACACATATCACTCGTTGCTGGCTTGGTGGGTATATAAGGGGTGTGATACGCCATCTGCACACATATCACTCATTGGGGGCTTGGTGGGTATATAAGATGTGTGATAGGCCGTCTGCACACATAGCACTCGTTGCTGGCTTGGTGGGTATATAAGGTGTGTGATAGGCCGTCTGCACACATAGCACTCGTTGCTGGCTTGGTGGGTATATAAGGTGTGCGATAGGCCGTCTGCCCACATATCACTCATTGCTGGCTTGGTGGGTATATAAGGTGTGCGAAAAACCATCTGCACACATATCACTCGTTGCTGGCTTGGTGGGTATATAAGGTGTGCGATAGGCCGTCTGCACACATATCACTCGTTGCTGGCTTGGTGGGTATATGAGGTGTGTGATAGGCCGTCTGCACACATATCACTCGTTGCTGGCTTGGTGGGTATATGAGGTGTGTGATAGGCTGTCTGCACACATATCACTCGTTGCTGGCTTGATGGGTATATGAGGTGTGTGATAGGCCGTCTGCACACATATCACTCGTTGCTGGCTTGGTGGGTATATAAGGTGTGATAGGCCTTCTGCACACATATCACTCGTTGCTGGCTTGGTGGGTATATAAGGTGTGTGATAGGCCGTCTGCACACATATCACTCGTTGCTGGCTTGGTGGGTATATACGGTGTGTGATAGGATGTCTGCACACATATCACTCGTTGCTGGCTTGGTGGATATATAGGGTGTGCGATAGGCCGTCTGCACACATATCACTCGTTGCTGGCTTGGTGGGTATATAAGGGGTGTGATACGCCATCTGCACACATATCACTCATTGGGGGCTTGGTGGGTATATAAGGTGTGTGATAGGCCGTCTGCACACATAGCACTCGTTGCTGGCTTGGTGGGTATATAAGGTGTGCGATAGGCCGTCTGCATACATATCACTCGTTGCTGGCTTGGTGGGTATATGAGGTGTGTGATAGGCCGTCTGCACACATATCACTCGTTGCTGGCTTGGTGGGTATATGAGGTGTGTGATAGGCTGTCTGCACACATATCACTCGTTGCTGGCTTGATGGGTATATGAGGTGTGCGATAGGTCGTCTGCACACATATCACTCGTTGCTGGCTTGGTGGGTATATAAGGTGTGATAGGCCTTCTGCACACATATCACTCGTTGCTGGCTTGGTGGGTATATAAGGTGTGTGATAGGCCGTCTGCACACATATCACTCGTTGCTGGCTTGGTGGGTATATGAGGTGTGTGATAGGCCGTCTGCACACATATCAGTCGTTGCTGGCTTGGTGGGTATATAAGGTGTGTGATAGCCGTCTGCACACATATCACTCGTTGCTGGCTTGGTGGGTATATAAGGTGTGTGATAGGCCGTCTGCACACATATCACTCGTTGCTGGCTTGATGGGTATATGAGGTGTGTGATAGGCCGTCTGCACACATATCACTCGTTGCTGGCTTGGTGGGTATATAAGGTGTGTGATAGGCTGTCTGCACACATATCACTCGTTGCTGGCTTGATGGGTATATGAGGTGTGTGATAGGCCGTCTGCACACATATCACTCGTTGCTGGCTTGGTGGGTATATAAGGTGTGATAGGCCTTCTGCACACATATCACTCGTTGCTGGCTTGGTGGGTATATAAGGTGTGTGATAGGCCGTCTGCACACATATCACTCGTTGCTGGCTTGGTGGGTATATACGGTGTGTGATAGGATGTCTGCACACATATCACTCGTTGCTGGCTTGGTGGATATATAGGGTGTGCGATAGGCCGTCTGCACACATATCACTCGTTGCTGGCTTGGTGGGTATATAAGGGGTGTGATACGCCATCTGCACACATATCACTCATTGGGGGCTTGGTGGGTATATAAGGTGTGTGATAGGCCGTCTGCACACATAGCACTCGTTGCTGGCTTGGTGGGTATATAAGGTGTGCGATAGGCCGTCTGCATACATATCACTCGTTGCTGGCTTGGTGGGTATATGAGGTGTGTGATAGGCCGTCTGCACACATATCACTCGTTGCTGGCTTGGTGGGTATATGAGGTGTGTGATAGGCTGTCTGCACACATATCACTCGTTGCTGGCTTGATGGGTATATGAGGTGTGCGATAGGTCGTCTGCACACATATCACTCGTTGCTGGCTTGGTGGGTATATAAGGTGTGATAGGCCTTCTGCACACATATCACTCGTTGCTGGCTTGGTGGGTATATAAGGTGTGTGATAGGCCGTCTGCACACATATCACTCGTTGCTGGCTTGGTGGGTATATGAGGTGTGTGATAGGCCGTCTGCACACATATCAGTCGTTGCTGGCTTGGTGGGTATATAAGGTGTGTGATAGCCGTCTGCACACATATCACTCGTTGCTGGCTTGGTGGGTATATAAGGTGTGTGATAGGCCGTCTGCACACATATCACTCGTTGCTGGCTTGGTGGGTATATAAGGTGTGTGATAGGCCGTCTGCACACATTTCACTCATTGCTGGCTTGGTGGATATATAAGGTGTGCGATAGGCCGTCTGCACACAAAGCACTCGTTGCTGGCTTGGTGGGTATATAAGGTGTGCGATAGGCCGTCTGCACACATATCACTTGTTGCTGGCTTGGTGGGTATATAAGGTGTGTGATAGGCCATCTGCACACATATCACTCGTTGCTGGCTTGGTAGGTATAAAAGGTGTGTGATAGGCCGACTGCACACATATCACTCGTTGCTGGCTTGGTGGGTATATAAGGGGTGTGATAGGCCGTCTGCACACATATCACTCGTTGCTGGCTTGGTGGGTATATAAAGTGTGTGATAGGCCGTCTGCGCACATATCACTCGCTGCTGGCTTGGTGGGTATATAAGGTGTGTGATAGGCCGTCTGCACACATATCACTCGTTGCTGGCTTGGTGGGTATATAAGGGGTGTGATAGGCCGTCTGCACACATATCACTCGTTGCTGGCTTGGTGGGTATATAAGGGGTGTGATAGGCCGTCTGCACACATATCACTCGTTGCTGGCTTGGTGGGTATATAAGGGGTTTGATAAGCCGTCTGCACACATATCACTCGTTGCTGGCTTGGTGGGTATATAAGGGGTGTGATAGGCCGTCTGCACACATATCACTCGTTGCTGTCATGGGTAAAAGGGGTGATTTATCCGAGTTGCATAAAGGGATGGTTATCGGCTTTCGGACTGAGGGTGGCGGTATCTCTGACACAGCGCAGTGTGTGACCTATCTGCGTGCTGCTGCGGTGAAGGTGTATCGTGACTGGACAAATGGCACCATTGCCAATAACCGATGTGGAAACTGAGGAGCACCACGTGCCATTGATGTGAGAGGTAAACGTCGGCTACGATGGCGCGTGAGGGCTGACCGACACGCTACAGAGGAGCAGCTCACCATCACAATGACCCTGGGAGCTACCAGACGCGTGTCTAAGATGGCAATACAGCCTGTCTAGCTGCTGTCCGTGCTGCACACGGCGGTTACTCTGGCCAATAGCTGGTGGTTATAATAATGTGACTCCACCGTGTATGACGCTGTGCAGTCACATGGGAAGGGTGGGTGTTGTGAATACATGGACCACATAGGGTAACTCTCTGTAGAAATCTCTGCGGGATATCCGCCCTTACCACGACCATGTCATGAAATAATCTCACCGCATCTAATTCTAGTAACAGTGCTGGCTGCTGCATTACATTAGCTGCATATTGTATTTGGATTTTTTGGGGGTGAGATATGAACCCCCATAATGTTGTATAGGAATGACTAAACTCACCAAACTACAAGCTAATGTAAAAGTCAGATGCACAGTACCTCTCACACTTCCCGGCCCTACAGACAGCACCCCTCACACTTCCCGGCCCTACAGACAGCACCCCTCACACTTCCCGGCCCTACAGACAGCACCACTCACACTTCCCGGCCCTACAGACAGTACCCCTCACACTTCCAGGCCCTACAGACAGCACCCCTCACACTTCCCGGCCCTACAGACAGCACCCCTCACACTTCCCGGCCCTACAGACAGCACCTCTCACACTACCCGGCCCTACAGACAGCACCTCTCACACTTCCCGGCCCTACAGACAGCACCCCTCACACTTCCCGGCCCTACAGACAGCACCCCTCACACTTCCCGGCCCTACAGACAGCACCCCTCACACTTCCCGGCCCTACAGACAGCACCCCTCACACTTCCCGGCCGGCCCTACAGACAGCACCTCTCACACTTCCCGGCCCTACAGACCGCACCCCTCACACTTCCCGGCCCTACAGACAGCACCCCTCACACTTCCCGGCCCTACAGACAGCACCTCTCACACTTCCCGGCCCTAGAGACAGCACCCCTCACACTTCCCGGACCTACAGACAGCACCCCTCACACTTCCCGGCCCTACAGACAGCACCCCTCACACTTCCCGGCCCTACAGACAGCACCCCTCACACTTCCCGGCCGGCCCTACAGACAGCACCTCTCACACTTCCCGGCCCTACAGACAGCACCCCTCACACTTCCCGGCCCTACAGACAGCACCTCTCACACTTCCCGGCCCTACAGACAGCACCCCTCACACTTCCCGGCCCTACAGACAGCACCCCTCACACTTCCCGGCCCTACAGACAATACCCCTCACACTTCCCGGCCCTACAGACAGCACCCCTCACACTTCCCGGCCCTACAGACAGCACCCCTCACACTTCCCGGCCCTACAGACAGCACCCCTCACACTTCCCGGCCCTACAGACAGCACCCCTCACACTTCCCGGCCCTACAGACAGCACCCCTCACACTTCCCGGCCCTACAGACAGCACCCCTCACACTTCCCGGCCCTACAGACAGCACCCCTCACACTTCCCGGCCCTACAGACAGCACCCCTCACACTTCCCGGCCCTACAGACAGCACCCCTCACACTTCCCGGCCCTACAGACAGCACCCCTCACACTTCCCGGCCCTACAGACAGCACCCCTCACACTTCCCGGCCCTACAGACAGCACCCCTCACACTTCCCGGCCCTACAGACAGTACCCCTCACACTTCCCGGCCCTACAGACAGCACCCCTCACACTTCCCGGCCCTACAGACAGCACCCCTCACACTTCCCGGCCCTACAGACAGCACCTCTCCCACTTCCCACCCCTCACACTTCCCGGCCCTACAGACAGCACCCCTCACACTTCCCGGCCCTACAGTCAGCACCTCTCACACTTCCCGGCCCTACAGACAGCACCCCTCACACTTCCCGGCCCTACAGACAGCACCTCTCACACTTCCCGGCCCTACAGACAGCACCTCTCACACTTCCCGGCCCTACAGACAGTACTCCTCACACTTCCCGGCCCTACAGACAGCACCCCTCACACTTCCCGGCCCTACAGATGCATAGTACCCCTCACACTTCCCGGCCCTACAGACAGCACCCCTCACACTTCCCGGCCCTACAGACAATACCCCTCACACTTCCCGGCCCTACAGACAGCACCCCTCACACTTCCCGGCCCTACAGACAGCACCCCTCACACTTCCCGGCCCTACAGACAGCACCCCTCACACTTCCCGGCCCTACAGACAGCACCTCTCACACTTCCCACCCCTCACACTTCCCGGCCCTACAGACAGCACCCCTCACACTTCCCGGCCCTACAGTCAGCACCTCTCACACTTCCCGGCCCTACAGACAGCACCCCTCACACTTACCGGCCCTACAGACAGCACCTCTCACACTACCCGGCCCTACAGACAGCACCTCTCACACTTCCCGGCCCTACAGACAGCACCCCTCACACTTCCCGGCCCTACAGACAGCACCCCTCACACTTCCTGGCCCTACAGACAGCACCCCTCACACTTCCCGGCCCTACAGACAGCACCCCTCACACTTCCCGGCCCTACAGACAGCACCCCTCACACTTCCCGGCCGGCCCTACAGACAGCACCTCTCACACTTCCCGGCCCTACAGACAGCACCCCTCACACTTCCCGGCCCTACAGACCGCACCCCTCACACTTCCCGGCCCTACAGACAGCACCTCTCACACTTCCCGGCCCTACAGACAGCACCCCTCACACTTCCCGGCCCTACAGACAGCACCCCTCACACTTCCCGGCCCTACAGACAGCACCCCTCACACTTCCCGGCCCTACAGACAGCACCCCTCACACTTCCCGGCCGGCCCTACAGACAGCACCTCTCACACTTCCCGGCCCTACAGACAGCACCCCTCACACTTCCCAGCCCTACAGACAGTACCCCCTCACACTTCCCGGCCCTACAGACAGCACCTCTCACACTTCCCGGCCCTACAGACAGCACATCTCACACTTCCCGGCCCTACAGACAGCACCCCTCACACTTCCCGGCCCTACAGACATCACCCCTCACACTTCCCGGCCCTACAGACAGCACCCCTCACACTTCCCGGCCCTACAGACAGTACCCCTCACACTTCCCGGCCCTACAGACAGCACCCCTCACACTTCCCGGCCCTACAGACAGCACCCCTCACACTTCCCGGCCCTACAGACAGCACCCCTCACACTTCCCGGCCCTACAGACAGCACCTCTCACACTTACCGGCCCTACAGACAGTACCCCTCACACTTCCCGGCCCTACAGACAGTACCCCTCACACTTCCCGGACCTACAGACAGCACCCCTCACACTTCCCGGCCCTACAGATGCACAGTACCCCTCACACTTCCCGGCCCTACAGACAGCACCCCTCACACTTCCCGGCCCTACAGACAGCACCTCTCACACTTCCCGGCCCTACTGACAGTACCCCTCACACTTCCCGGCCCTACAGACAGTACCCCTCACACTTCCTGGCCCTACAGACAGCACCCCTCACACTTCTCGGCCCTACAGACAGTACCCCTCACACTTTCCGGCCCTACAGACAGTACCCCTCACACTTCCTGGCCCTACAGACAGTACCCCTCACACTTCCCGGCTCTACAGACAGCACCCCTCCCACTTCCCAGCCCTACAGACTGACTCTCTGGGAAGGGTTGAGACTGGGGATGGTGGAATATGTGGTCACATGATGACAGAAAGGTATGAGCGGCTACACAGCTGGATCTCACCAGACCTGTCCACCCATGTGTGACCCTTGAATTGAGCCAGGTTTGGACAGTGGGCCTAATTCAGACTGGTTCCTTTTTGGAGTGCGCACCCCGGGAGCCCAGTGAGACGCTAACAGCATCTCAGGGCTGCGATTGCCTCTACCTGATTGATAGGCAGAGGTGGTCGTGGGGCGTGCCAACGGCGTTAGAACCCCGTTGGCGGGGCACGGTCCGGACAACGCAGGCGTTTCCAGACTGTTGCTGTGACCCACGATGCAGAGGGTAGCCGCCTGCCAGCACAGCTTGGATGTGCACTGCGCAGGCAGGGAGCTACTCGCACCCGTGCGCGGGGGGGCCTGACATGCGGGGCGGACTAGCCGTGTGCAGTGCGTGTCCCCCCCCCCGCATGTCAGAGTTAAGTGATAGTAGACGTGCTACGATCAGATGTGAATCACCCCCAGTGTTACCTGCCAATGGCTGCTGGCAGCAGAAGGTGGGGGTTGGGGGCACTGGCTGCATGAGGTAAGATTGGCATGTTCTGAAGTGGGCAGCTCATTGCAAAGTGGCTAAGATCCCCTGTTCCCATAATGTCCTTGTGGACACTACTGTGAAGTCCAATATCTTATTCATACAGACGGTAAATGTAGTTAGTATGTGGGATATCATGTATCACTCTTCCCTGCCAGACTCATATACTGTACAGACCAGCACCCAGTGGTGCAAATAGAACTTTTTTCTTAGTGGTACCGATAGTAAAAATGGGCGTGGCCACACATCATGAGGGGGCGTGGTCACACACAACTAGGGGAGTGGCTACATGACAATAGGGGCATGGCCACATTATGCCACACGCCGTAATGCCCATTACACATTATGCCACACACCGTAAAGCGCCTTACACATTATGCCACACACCGTAATGCCCCTTACACATTATGCCACACACCGTAATGCTTATTACACATTATACCACACACCGTAATGCCCATTACACATTATGCCACACACCGTAATGCCCCTTATACATTATGCCACACACCGTAATGCTTATTACACATTATACCACACACCGTAATGCCCATTACACATTATGCCATACACCATAATGCTTATTACACATAATGCCACACACGTAATGCCCATTACACATTATGCCACACACCGTAATGCCTATTACACATTATGCCACACACCGTAATGCCCATTACACATTATACCACACACCATAATGCCTATTACACATTATGCTACACACCGTAATGCCCATTACATATTATACCAGACACCGTAATGCCTATTACATATTATACCAGACACCGTAATGCCCATTACACATAATGCCACACACGTAATGCCCATTACACATTATGCCACACACAGTAATGCCCATTACACATTATGCCACACACCATAATGCTTATTACTAGAGATGAGCGGGTTCGGTTTTACTCGGATTTACCCAAATCTCCTTATTGGCTCACGGACGTCACGTGTTTTGGTTAGCCAATAAGAAAAATACAGCAAAAAAGAACTTGCGATAATTCAGGCATTAAGAACCGAGTAAATCCGAACCCGCTCATCTCTACTTATTACACATTATGCCACACACCGTAATGCCCATTACACATTATGCCACACACCGTAATGCCTATTACATATTATATCACACACCGTAATGCCCATTACACATAAAGCCACACACCGTAATGCCTATTACACATTATGCCACACACCCTAATGCCTATTACAAATTATGCCACACACCCTAATGCCTATTACATATTATGCCACACACCGTAATGCCTATTACACATTATGCCACACACCGTAATGCCTATTACATATTATGCCACACAACCTAATGCCTATTACATATTATGCCACACACCCTAATGCCTATTACATATTATGCCACACACCGTAATGCCCCTTTCACATTATACCACATACCGTAATGCCCATTACACATGATGCACCACAACGTAATGCTCATTACACATTATGCCACACACCATAATGCCTATTACATATTATACCACACACCATAATGCCCATTACACATAATGCCACACACTGTAATGCCCATTACACATAATGCCACACACCGTTATACCTATTACATATTATACCAGACACTGTAATGCCCATTACATATTATACCACCCACCGCAATGCCTATTACATATTATACTACACACCGCAATGCCTATTACATATTATACCACACACCGTAATGCCTATTACATACTATACTACACACGGTAATGCCTATTACATACTGTATTATACCACACACCGTAATGCCTATTACATATTATACTACACACGGTAATGCCTATTAGATATTATACCACACACAGTTATGCCTATTACATATTATACCACACACCGTAATGCCTATTACATATTATACTACACACGGTAATGCCTATTACATATTATACTACACACGGTAACGCCTATTACATATTATACCACACACCGTAATGCCTATTACATATTATACCACACACAGTTATGCCTATTACATATTATACCACACACAGTTATGCCTATTACATATTATACCACACACCGTAATGCCTATTACATATTATACCACACACCGTAATGCCTATTACATATTATACCACACACCGTAATGCCTATTACATATTATACCACACACAGTTATGCCCCTTATAAATTATGTCACGCAGTAAGGCTACCATTTTCTTGCTGCCTGGGGTTTCATGGCAAAAGATGCAGCTTTCCCGGCACTTCTGGGTAATGCTATCCATGCATTGGCATACTTATACATTTTGAGCACCCCATGGCATTTTAGTGCCGCTTACATGCAGTGCACTGGCGCATGCCAGACGGCCGAAGACCATCGTTGCCTAGCGATCGCCTCTGCCTGATTGACAGGCAGAGGCGGTCGCTGGGCTGGAGGTGGCTGGACGTTGATGTTAAGCCGCCGTTTAGGGGGGCGTGGTCCAGCCAACGCAGGCGTGGCCGGACCGTTGGGGGGAGGGCGGGCCACGGCGGGTGCGTGATGTCACACGCAGCCGATACGACCCGGGCAGCGAAAAGATTCTCCCAGCCAGCAGCAGGAGCTGCGCTGGCTGGCAGGTACTCCTAAAATGCAAAAGCATCGCCGCTTTTGCAGTTTGGGGTGGGGGGGGGGACGGCTCTGACATGCGGGGAAGACTAGCCCTGTGCTGGGCGTCCCCCCGCATGTCTGAGTGCCTGATCATAGCTGTGCTAAATTTAGCACCGTTACGATCAACTCAGAATGACCCCCTATGTGTTTACTGTGTTCTTATGGCCTTTAAAATATTTTATGGTACTGTTCTTTTGTGGTATTTATATTTTTGTGGTATTTGTCTGTTTACATCGAAATTTCATTGATTGTTCACATACTGATTATTTAATGACAAAAAACTCAACTCAACCTTATCCCCCAGTTTTTCAACCTTGCATGCGAAGATTCATGCCCCTTACATTATTTGTCACTTTTCCTCCTTATAGTAGTGCCCCTTACACATTATGTCACACAAAGCAATGCCCCTTACACATTATACCACATACCGCAATGCCCATTACACATTATGCCACACACCGCAATACCCATTACACCTTATGCCACATACCGTAATGCCCCTTACACATTATGTCACACAAAGCAATGCCCCTTACACATTATACCACATACCGCAATGCCCATTACACATTATGCCACACCGCAATGCCCATTACACATTATGCCACATACCGTAATGCCCCTTACACATTATGTCACACAAAGCAATGCCCCTTACACATTATACCACATACCGCAATGCCCATTACACATTATGCCACACACCGCAATGCCCATTACACATTATGCCACATACCGTAATGCCCCTTACACATTATGCCACACACTGCAATGCCCATTACACATTATACCACACACCACAATGCCCATTACACATTATGCCACATAGCACAATGCCCATTACACCTTATGCTACACACCGTAATGCCCATTACACATTATGCCACACACCACAAAGCCCATTACACATTATGCCACATACCGCAATGCCCCTTACATATTATGCCACACACTGCAATGCCCATTACACATTATACCACACACCACAAGGCCCATTACACATTATGCCACATACCGCAATGCACATTACACCTTATGCCACACACCGTAATGCCCATTACACATTATGCCACATACCGCAATGCCCATTAAACATTATGCCACACACCATAATGCGCATTTCACATTATGCCACACACCGCAATGCTCATTACACATTATACCACACAGTAATGCCGCTTACACATTATACCACACAGTAATGCCCCTTACACATTATACCGCACACTGTAATGCCCCTTACACATTATACCACACACTGTAATGCCAATTACACATTATGCCACACACTGCAATGTTCATTACACATTATACCACACACCACAATGCCCGTTACACATTATGCCACATACCGCAATGCCCATTACACCTTATGCCACACACCGTAATGCCCATTACACATTATGCCACACACCGCAAAGCCCATTACACATTATGCCACATACCGCAATGCCCCTTACACATTATGCCACACATTGCAATGCCCATTACACATTATACCACACACCACAATGCCCATTACACATTATGCCACATACCGCAATGCACATTACACCTTATGCCATACACCATAATGCCCATTACACATTATGCCACACACCGCAATGCCCATTACACATTATGCCACATACCGCAATGCCCATTACACATTATGCCACACACCATAATGCGCATTTCACATTATGCCACACACCGCAATGCTCATTACACATTATACCACACATTAATGCCGCTTACACATTATACCACACAGTAATGCCCCTTACACATTATACCGCACACTGTAATGCCCCTTACACATTATACCACACACTGTTATGCCAATTACACATTATGACACACACCGCAATGCCCATTACACATTATGCCACATACCGGAATGTCCCTTACACATTATGCCACACACCACAGTGCCCCTTACACATTATGCCACACACCACAATGCCCATTACACATTATGCCATACACTAATGCCCATTACACATTATACCACACACTGTAATGCCCATTACACATTATGCCACATACCGCAATGCCCATTACACATAATGCCACACCACAATGCCCATTACACATTATGCCACACACTGCAATGCCATTACACATTATGCCACATACCGCAATGCCCATTACACATTATGCCACACACCAAAATGCCCATTACACATTATACCACACAGTAATGCTGCTTACACATTATGCCACACTGTAATGCACAATACAAAATATGCCACACACTGCAATGCCCTGACACATTATGCCACACCCCACAATGCCCCTGACACATTATGCCAAACACCAAAATGCCTGTTATACTTTATGCCACACACAAAATACCTGTGATACATTATACCACACCACAATGCCCCTGAAACATTATACCAAACACCACAATGCCCTTGACACAATATACCAAACACCACAATGCCTCTGACACATAATGCCCCTTACACTTTATGCCACACACTGCAATGCCTGTGATACATTATGCCAGGGGTTTCATGCTCTGGGTGTCATGTCGTTGCCAGGGGTTTCAGTTACTGGGTTCCATGCTCGTTGCCAGGGCTTTCATGCTCTGGGTGTCATGCTCGTTGCCAGGGGTTTCATGCTCGTTGCCAGGGGTGTCATGCTTGTTACCAGGGGTGTCATGCTCATTGCCAGGGGTTCCATGCTCATTGCCAGGAGTTACATGCTCGTTGCCTGGGGTTTCATATGGTCTGGGTGTCATGCTCAATTCCAGGAGTTACATGCTCGTTGCCAGGAGTTACATGCTCATTGCCAGGAGTTACATGCTCGTTGTCAGGGGTTTCATGCTTTGGGTGTCATGCTCATTGCCAGGGGTGAATGCTTGTTGCTAGGGGTTTTTATATGCTCTGGGTGTAATGCTTGTTACCAGGGGTGAATGCTCATTGCCAGGGGTGTAACACGTTGGCGGGGGGGTAGTGGCTGATGCTGTTGCCAGCATTGAGCGCTCCCGGCACTCCCGGGTAACGATGCAGCACTGTGCAGGGACAGGTATGACCTTTAGCATCTGTCTCCTCCAACAGATGCGACAGACATTTTTGGAGTGACATTAGTAGATTTACCTGCGGACGGCTAGTCCACATGGGAATCTGCTGCTCCCCCCCCCCCCCCCCCAAGCCTGGTGTCTCCAAGATCCTTAAATGTCGCACGTCACATTGATCAGTGTAATCTAGCAAAGTAGTTTTGTTGCTTCCAGTTGTATTATTTGTGCAACCAAGAACACATTTTTATTGAGAACAATGTTCAGCACAGCCAAGACGCCTGAGAGGGTCTGTTTGGCGCAACTGAAGCCGCAGTGTATGAGGACACATCTGTATACAGGCTGAGTCTCCTATATCAAAAAATCTGATATCTGAAATCTAAAAATGTTTGCGAGCTATTGAGATAGTGACACCTCCGCTGTCTGATGGTGGCATCTCCGCTGTCTGATGGTGGCACCTCCGCTGTCTGATGGTGGCACCTCCGCTGTCTGATGGTGGCACCTCCGCTGTCTGATGGTGGCACCTCCGCTGTTTGATGGTGCAGTGTACACACACTGGGGGTAAATTTACTAAGGTCCCGATTTTGACCGAGATGCCGCTTTTTCTTCAAAGTGTCATCTCGGTCATTTACTAAACTCAAATCTCGGCAGTGATGAGGGCATTCGTATTTTTTTTGAAGTCCAACAAAAAAAATACGAATGAATACACCATCGGTCAAAACGCAGCTGTTTAAGTATGAATCTCGGTCATTTACTAAGAAGTGCAAAGCCAAAAAAAAAAAAACACTGCCGTGAAAAAATACAACTCGTAAAAAAGTGCTAAAAAAAAACAGACCTGCTTTTTTGAGCCGTGATTGGATAGGCATGCACGGATCCATGAGATCCGTGCATGTATATCAGTGGGAAGGGGTGGGAAAGTGTTAATTTTTAGAAAAAAAAATGCGTGGGGTCCCCCCTCCTAAGCATAACCAGCCTCGGGCTCTTTGAGCCGATCCTGGTTGCAGAAATATGGGAAAGAAAATGACAGGGGTTCCCCCATATTTAAGCAACCAGCATCGGGCTCTGCGCCTGGTCCTGGTTCCAAAAATACGGGGGACAAAAAGCGTAGGGGTCCCCCGTATTTTTAAAACCAGCACCGGGCTCCACTAGCTGGACAGATAATGCCACAGCCGGGGGTCACTTTTATATAGTGCCCTGCGGCCGTGGCATCAAATATCCAACTAGTCACCCCTGGCCGGGGTACCCTGGGGGAGTGGGGACCCCTTCAATCAAGGGGTCCCCCCCCCAGCCACCCAAGGGCCAGGGGTGAAGCCCGAGGCTGTCCCCCCCATCCAATGGGCTGCGGATGGGGGGCTGATAGCCTTTGTGAAAAGTGATTGATATTGTTTTTAGTAGCAGTACTACAAGGCCCAGCAAGCCTCCCCCGCAAGCTGGTACTTGGAGAACCACAAGTACCAGCATGCGGCGGAAAAACGGGCCCGCTGGTACCTGTAGTACTACTACTAAAAAAATACCCCAATAAAGACAACACACACACACCTTGAAAGTATAACTTTAATACATCCATCCACACCTCCATATACACATACTTACCTTATGTTCCCACGCAGGTCGGTCCTCTTCTCCAGTAGAATCCATGGTGTACCTGTAGAAAAAATTATACTCACATAATCCAGTGTTTTCGGCTCCTCGGTAACTCCTTTTGTAATCCACGTACTTGAAAAAATAAAAAAACGGATACCCGACCACGAACTGAAAGGGGACCCATGTTTTCACATGGGACCCCTTTCCCCGAATGCCAGAAACCCACTCTGACTGATGTCTAAGTGGGTTTCTTCAGCCAATCAGGGAGCGCCACGTTGTAGCACCCTCCTGATCGGCTGTGTGCTCCTGTACTGTCTGACAGGCGGCACACGGCAGTGTTACAATGTAGCGCCTATGCGCTCCATTGTAACCAATGGTGGGAACTTTCAGGTCAGCGGTTGACCGAAAGTGACCTCACCGCTGACCTGAAAGTTCCCACCATTGGTTACAATGGAGCGCATAGGCGCTACATTGTAACACTGCCGTGTGCCGCCTGTCAGTCAGTACAGGAGCACACAGCCGATCAGGAGGGTGCCACAACGTGGCGCTCCCTGATTGGCTGAAGAAACCCACTTAGACAGAAGTCAGAGTGGGTTTCTGGCATTCGGGGAAAGGGGACCCATGTGAAAACATGGGGCCCCTTTCAGTGCGTGGCTCGGGTCTCCGTTTTATTTTTTTAATCAAGTACGTGGATTACAAAAGGATTATCCGAGGAGCCTGGTACCCTGGATCTGGTGAGTATAATTTATTCAACAGGTACCCCATGGATTCTACTGGACAAGAGGACCGACCTGCATGTGAACATAAGGTAAGTATGTATGTATGTTTGTGTGGATGGATGTAATAAAACTTTACTTTCAAGGTGTGTGTGTGTGTATTGTCTTTTTTTGGGTATTTTTTTAGTAGTAGTACTACAGGTACCAGCGGGCCCGTTTTTCCGCCGCATGCTGGTACTTGTGGTTCTCCAAGTACCAGCATGCGGGGGAGGCTTGCTGGGCCTTGTAGTACTGCTACTAAAAACAATATCTTACACTTTTACAAAAAGGCTATCAGCCCCCCATCCGCAGCCCATTGGATGGGGGGGACAGCCTTGGGCTTCACCCCTGGCCCTTGGGTGGCTGGGGGGGGGGACCCCTTGATTGAAGGGGTCCCCACTCCCCCAGGGTACCCCGGCCAGGGGTGACTAGTTGGATATTTGATGCCACGGCCGCAGGGCACTATATAAAAGTGACCCCCGGCTGTGGCATTATCTGTCCAGCTAGTGGAGCCCGGTGCTGGTTTTAAAAATACGGGGGACCCCTACGCTTTTTGTCCCCCGTATTTTTGGAACCAGGACCAGGCGCAGAGCCCGATGCTGGTTGCTTAAATATGGGGGAACCCCTGTCATTTTTTTCCCCATATTTCTGCAACCAGGATAGGCTCAAAGAGCCCGAGGCTGGTTATGCTTAGGAGGGGGGACCCCACGCCATTTTTTTTACAGTTTTACAGTGTTTATTTAAAAAAAAAAAAAAAAAAATGAACCCCAGCACGGATCACACAGATCCGGCCGAGATTCATTTAGAAAAAGTCGGCAGTGTTTTGCTAATCACTGCCGTAAAAAAACGCGAATGACATCGACATCGGAACAAAAGAAAATGCAGAATACGACAGCTTAGTAAATTAGTCGTAATAAATTCAAAAAGTTGCAGTTTTACACTTTCGATGTCATTCGTGATTATTCTCCCACCAAATCGGGAGAATTACGAATGTTAGTAAATATACCCCACTGTGTTTCATACACAAAATGATTACACATATTGTATATAATGACCTTCAGGCCGTGTGTATAAGGTGTATATAATATAAATGCATGCTGACATGCTGAGGTTACAGTTGGGTCCCATCTCCCATTATGGGATGCACGTATTCCAAACTACGGAAATATCCGATATCCAACATTCTACTGTCCCAAGCATTATATGGGAGACTCTACCCGTCTCATTTCTGAATACTTCCCAGTAGATTCTGATCAAACTCATTTATAAAGTTAGGAAACCAATTAAACAAAGGGAAATATATCTAAGAAACAAACTAAGAAATTACGATCCCGTAATAACCGTCCGCAGCGCGCCACCTATATGGGAGAATCAGAAATGGAATTTGGGCAGAAGGTATAACGTGTTCCACCAAACCTTCCCTCTGGCCCAGAACTTCCAGCAATCTATTATTAGGAGACACTTAACCCACGGCCTCACCCCTGATTTCAGCGCCGTTCCCACAACTCGCAATGCCGGAGAATAATGGGGCTCCCACGACTTTGGCTGGCATTGCTGGTCCCGATACACAGGTTAATCTGCAATGACAGAGTCAGCACAATGAGCTGTCAGACCCTCAATTTCATTTGTTTGGAGCAGATGAGGAATGAAGCTCTCGCCGTCCAGTGTTGTGGAGATAAGGTAAATAATGGTCACGTGTAATGACTTTCAGATGGGGCCCTGTCCCTCGGGAGCCTGTAAATGAGGTTAAGAGTGAGCACAATTTGCTGGAGGCGGCAGGCGCGATCAGCTCCATCCATGTTATTGAAATGTAATGGGTTATGTGACACTTCGGGCCCTGCCAATATCTTTATTAACGCCCCCGGGATGCCGCCATCACATTTGGAAGCTGTTAGACGTACTTAAGCGCATTACGGTGAAGTGATGTAAATGGGATCTAGGTAAATGATCTGAGTGCTGTAATGTCTTCTAGTAATAGAATAGTGAGCGACAGATGAGGGGTCGCTGGCCGCAGACCTTGTATCACCGCGCAGGTTCTACGCTCGGGAATAATCCCTTCCATACACTCCTCTCCGGATAATATATCTGTAATGTACAGGAATATACAGTAACCGCGGTTTAATGTCCACGCGTTGGGGCATTTCAAAAAAAGAAATCAGAAAAAAGACACAATTTCAGAGCAATTTATCATAAAACTCATGCTGGGAAAATGCCTCCGATATATATGGCTGTCCCGGGGAATGGTGCATGTATGGCAGTGCCGGAAATGGTGCATGTATGGCGGTCCTGGGGAATGGTGCATGTATGGCGGTATCGGGGAATGGTGCATGTATGGCGGTATCGGGGAATGGTGCATGTATGGCAGTATCGGGGAATGGTGCATGTATGGCATTCATGGGGAATGGTGCACATATGGTGGTTGTGGGGAATGGTGCATATATGACGGTCCCGGAGAATGGTGCTTGTATGGCGGTTGTGCAGAATTGTGCATGTATGGCGGTTCCAGGGAATGGTGCATGTATGGCGTTCATGGGGAATGGTGCACATATGGTGGTTGTGGGGAATGGTGCATATATGACGGTCCCGGAGAATGGTGCTTGTATGGCGGTTGTGCAGAATTGTGCATGTATGGCGGTTCCAGGGAATGGTGCATAGTGATGTGAAGCTTTTTGCCATTTGCTGGCCATAGTATTGAAAGACTATAATCTCCAGGTTCAGGCCTGTCGTCTTCACTGCGCACATGCAGCCATTAGTCCAAGGTAGGAGGAGGAGTGTCCAGCTTCTCCAGCACTACTTTAGCATAGGAATGGCCACCGGAATGGCACCATCACATTGATGCAGGTTGTCCCCATCGCAACACGCCTTGCAATGTCATTTAAGCGTCGTCAGCTATAGGTAGGACCTCTGTGCGCTATCCAGCAATTGGATACATACTAGCTCTGAGAAGTTACACTTCGCTGTCCCCATCACACCCATTACATCCTGCCAGTCACACTACAGTAAGCCCACTATCACCAGTATCCCCTGGGATCAAAACGGAACTGTACAATATACAACATCCTATACATCAGCCATACATTTCTAATAACCTTACGGTGGCGCGCACAGGGGGGGGGGGGTTTCTGAGTACCTAGAAACACCCGCGTCTGCCCCCCTGGCTGACCACAGTTGGAGCCCTGCCTCTTCGTGACATAATGCTGTGACTTGCGGGGGTCATTTTGGCTCCCCCTCTCATACACCAGCATATAACGGCAATATGCTATGAGTGGGTGGGACCCTAACGATGCCATTTACCTGTCCCTGCCCTCAACAAGAGCTGCTGCTACTGCAGAGAATGTTCATAGCCAGCAGTAACACCCGTGTTACGGAAGAGGGTTGTTTCCCACATCATATTGAAATCGCACCATGGTTGCCCACCCTTCCGAAGGTTGCTCACCCCATGGTCTACCCCACGCTGAAATTGTGGAACACGCTTAGGTTGAGGAGCCATATATCCTCCAAATGGTCCCCTTTAACTTCCTTTCTTTATAACCCCGAATTTATTCCAGGTCTGCATGGAACGGCCTTTGCTCCGTGGGCTGAGACTGGGATTTTCAGGGTCGGTCAGCTGGTGAGTTCGAGCAGGGTGCGGTCATTTTCAGATATTCAATCTCTTTGGAACATATCAAGTTCTGATTTTTGGAAGTTCCTTCAGGTTCACCATTTATTAACGTCCTCCAAGAATCTTTCTGACATAACTAGGGATCTCACCACTTTTGATAAAAATGTGCGTCTCCCCTCGATCTCCCACACATACTATTTCCCAAATCTATGTACTTATTATGGAAGACCTATTCCCTCAATCCCCTACCTTTATAATTTCCTGGGAGAAGGAAATGCCTAGATTAGCTGCACAAGCCAATTGGGACTCCATATTTCGTAACACCCAGGCGAGCTCCTTATGTTTATCAACGATGGAAACTCTTTACAAGCTCATATATAGATGGTACAGGACTCCCCTTGTCCTTAATAAAATGTTTTCCACTCTCTCGAATCTCTGCTGGAGGTGTAAGGGCGCCCCAGGGAGCTTTTTTCACATTTGGTGGGACTGCCCTCTTATAACTCCTTTTTGGATAGAAGTTTTTAAATGCTCTGAGTTGATTGTGGGAGATGTAGTCCCAAAGGACCCAGAGTTTTGGCTCCTCAATCTTACCTCTGCAAGTACACATTTCTACAAATGCTCCCTACTGAGACATCTTAGCAACGCTGCTAAGCCCGTTATACCGACTCTTTGGAGATCCGCCTCCCCGCCCTCGATAAAACAGTGGTTTAAAAGGATTGGGTACTTCTTAGAAATGGAGGACCTTATTTCCTTTTCAATGGGAAGAACCATCAACTTTATAGCCATCTGGTTTCCCTGGTGTGACTTCAAGGAGTCACCAGTGTATCGGTCTTACGTAGTTATCTAGATTTGCTCCCACTAATCATCCTGATATACCCTCAGCACGTTGCAGATCTCCGACCGGAAATGTCCTTCCACTTTTCTCCTTTAGGGCCCTTTCTTTTTCTGCGGATACTCTCGCCTATCCCTAACTTCTATATCTCTTCCTTTTCTTTCCACTCTTTTTTTTCTCTCCCTTTCTCTTCTTTCTTAATTTTCCCTTAGCTGTTTCATTATAATGTTTAATTCTACATGTATATTTTATGATTGGCAATCGGACAACTTTTCTTTATATCTTAGGAGATCAAAATGTAGTTAATAGATATGTACGATCAGCGATGTTTTTGTCTCCTATTGTTGGAAATATGCTGTATTATTGGTTTGTCTACTGCCTTAATAAAAACAGTTTAAAAAAAAAAAAAAAAAACACCCGTGTTACCTATAAAGCATACAAACCATATAAAATGTGAAATTGTCAGTTTCTGCCAGCTATAGGGTTTTCGCCCTTTGCTATATGGGACCAATTGTGTATATATATATATATATATATATATATATTTATATATATATATGTAGGTACACATTACACGGTATATGTATACAAAGTACATCCATATCCAGATATCCAGCAGTGCTATTCTTTAGGTAATAACCCCCTGTAAGGGTTCCAGCATTTATCCCATTCCTTTGCTGACACATTAAAACTCCCAGCAAGTCGTGAGCCGCTGTCTGTTACCGTCCCCTGAATGCTCCAATGCAGTGAGACAGTGAAAGTTCATCCTGAGGGACCGGGCAGGGTTCTCAGGGACTGGGCAGAGTTCCCAGAGACCGGGCAGATTTCTCAGGGATCGGGCAGAGTTCCCCGAGACCGGGCAGGGTTCTCAGGTACTGGGTAAGGTACTCAGGGACTGGACAGGGTTCTCAGGTACCGGGCACAGTTCCCAGGGACCGGTCAGAGTTCTCAGGGACCGGAAGGGATCTCAGGGACTGAGTAGAGTTCTCAGGGACTGTGTAGAGTTCTCAGGGACTGGGCAGGGTTCCCAAGGACCGGGCAGGGTTCTCAGGTACCGGGCACAGTTCCCGGGGACCGGGAAGGGATCTCAGGGACTGTGCAGAGTTCTCAGGTACCGGGCAGAGTTCTCAGGGACCGGGCAGGGTTCTCAGGTACCGAGCAGAGTTCTCAGGGACCGGGAAGGGATCTCAGGGACTGTGCAGAGTTCTCAGGGACCGGGCAGAGTTCTCAGGGACCAGGCAGAGTTCCCAGAGACCGGGCAGATTTCTCAGGGACCGGGCAGAGTTCCCCGAGACCGGGCAGGGTTCTCAGGTACTGGGTAAGGTACTCAGGGACTGGACAGGGTTCTCAGGTACCGGGCACAGTTCCCAGGGACCGGGCAGAGTTCTCAGGGACCGGAAGGGATCTCAGGGACTGAGTAGAGTTCTCAGGGACCGGGCAGAGTTCTCAGGGACTGTGTAGAGTTCTCAGGGACTGGGCAGGGTTCCCAAGGACCGGGCAGGGTTCTCAGGTACCGGGCACAGTTCCCAGGGACCGGGAAGGGATCTCAGGGACTGTGCAGAGTTCTCAGGGACCGGGCAGAGTTCTCAGGGACTGTGCAGAGTTCTCAGGGACTGGGCAGAGTTCTCAGGGACTGTGTAGAGTTCTCAGGGACTGGGCAGGGTTCCCAGGGACCGGGCAGTGTTCTCAGGTACCGGGCACAGTTCCAGGGACCGGGAAGGGATCTCAGGGACTGTGCAGAGTTCTCAGGGACTGTGCAGAGTTCTCAGGGACCGGGCAGAGTTCTCAGGGACTGTGCAGAGTTCTCAGGGACCGGACAGGGTTCTCAGGGACCAGGCAGAGTTCTGACCCTGGATGCTTGCTCCTGTTTGTGAACTTCACACGATCTGTAATGAGAGTAAGCGTCTGTCCACAGCATGCAATATGGCCTAACGCGGAAAACGTGTGTAAGACTGCCCTGCGAGGGGCTTACTCCGATTCTCCGCACTCGGCACAACAAGCCCCTCAGCCAAGGTCGAACCTCTGGTGTTTGTACAAGGATACACGCAGACACCAGCCGTCTGCACCCGAGTAACGGTGCAGCCTTTGAAGTGGGAGAGATCATGTACTGATGCCTCGGGTGTTAGACTTGGGACAGACAGGAGGGAGATCTGTCTGACCACGTCATGTCCTGCTCCTGTAGAGTAAGACCACGTACGCTGTGTCTCCATATGTGGCAGTGCACATGTGTACACCCCTTTAATTCTGGACACATATTAATTACACAGGTTCTGCGGCTGATTAAAACCAGGTGAAATGGAGTCTTGAAGTCAGCCAGCCACAGAACCTGTGTAATTAATATGTGTCCAGAAATAAAGGGATGAGGTGGTAACGCTAACGTCTACATACGTGACACTCTGGATGTACATTTCCCTGCATTTATACAATGCTTAGCAGTAGGTAGGCCTGAAATATTTGCACCTCTGCTGCAGAACTACAACTCCCAGCATGCTCCCATACCTCAAGCAATCAGGGCATGCTGAGACTTGCAGTCACACAACCACTAGAAGATATTAAGTAGTCTGCTTTAGCTTTATATGGAGGCAGGAATCCAGCCGGCTCTGGATTAAGAGGGCGCTAACTAAAGAAATAGAGAAGCATCTAACTGGGCCACGGAGGCTGCAGGAGCATTCAGGGCCTAATCCAGATCCCGCAGGATCTGTGGCACACAACGCAACGTACTGATGTTCATACCCGTACTGTGCGCCGCGGCTCATGCAGCTAGCTGATGGTGTCGCAGGTGATCCAATGCATCTATTTATACCAGGCGCCTCCTGCTGCATTACCCTATCTGTGCATGTACTGCATGTATTAAACGCATACTGTCACAGTGAGTGTGTCTTGTCTTTATTTAAAACATGTCTTTTACAGGGGTACCAGCGGGCCCTTAATGCCCCACATGCTGGTACTTGTGGTTCTCCAAGTACCGGCACATGGGCAAGGCTTGCTGGCACCTGCAGTCCTCATGTAAAAGACAACATTGGCCCTCATTCCGAGTTGTTCGCTCGTTATTTTCCTTCGCATCGGTGCGATTTTCCGCTAACTGCGCATGCGCAATGTTTGCACTGCGGCTGCGCCAAGTAAATTTGCTAAGAAGTTAGGTATTTTACTCACAGCATTACAAGGTTTTTTCATCGTTCTGGTGATCGTAGTGTGATTGACAGGAAGTGGGTGTTTCTGGGCGGAAACTGGCCGTTTTATGGATGTGTGTGAAAAAACGCTGCCGTTTCTGGGAAAAACGCGGGAGTGGCTGGAGAAACGGGGGAGTGTCTGGGCGAACGCTGGGTGTGTTTGTGACGTCAAACCAGGAACGACAAGCACTGAACTGATCGCACTGGAGGAGTAAGTCTCGAGCTACTCAGAAACTGCAAAGAAAAATAAGAATTTACTTACCGATAATTCTATTTCTCGGAGTCCGTAGTGGATGCTGGGGTTCCTGAAAGGACCATGGGGAATAGCGGCTCCGCAGGAGACAGGGCACAAAAGTAAAGCTTTCCGATCAGGTGGTGTGCACTGGCTCCTCCCCCTATGACCCTCCTCCAAGCCAGTTAGGTACTGTGCCCGGACGAGCGTACACAATAAGGGAGGAATTTTGAATCCCGGGTAAGACTCATACCAGCCACACCAATCACACCGTACAACTTGTGATCTAAACCCAGTTAACAGTATGATAACAGCGGAGCCTCTGAAAAGATGGCTCACAACAATAATAACCCGATTTTTGTAACTATGTACAAGTATTGCAGATAATCCGCACTTGGGATGGGCGCCCAGCATCCACTACGGACTCCGAGAAATAGAATTATCGGTAAGTAAATTCTTATTTTCTCTATCGTCCTAGTGGATGCTGGGGTTCCTGAAAGGACCATGGGGATTATACCAAAGCTCCCAAACGGGCGGGAGAGTGCGGATGACTCTGCAGCACCGAATGAGAGAACTCCAGGTCCTCCTTAGCCAGGGTATCAAATTTGTAGAATTTAGCAAACGTGTTTGCCCCTGACCAAGTAGCTGCTCGGCAAAGTTGTAAAGCCGAGACCCCTCGGGCAGCCGCCCAAGATGAGCCCACCTTCCTTGTGGAATGGGCATTTACATATTTTGGCTGTGGCAGGCCTGCCACAGAATGTGCAAGCTGAATTGTATTACACATCCAACTAGCAATAGTCTGCTTAGAAGCAAGAGCACCCAGTTTGTTGGGTGCATACAGGATAACAGCAAGTCAGTTTTCCTGACTCCAGCCGTCCTGGAACATATTTTCAGGGCCCTGACAACATCTAGCAACTTGGAGTCCTCCAAGTCCCTAGTAGGTGCAAGGCACCACAATAAGCTGGTTCAGGTGAAACACTGACACCACCTTTAGGGAGAGAACTGGGGACGAGTCCGCAGCTCTGCCCTGTCCGAATGGACAAACAGATATGGGCTTTTTTGAGAAAAAACCACCAATTTGACACTCGCCTGGTCCAGGCCAGGGCCAAGAGCATGGTCACTTTTCATGTGAGATGCTTCAAATCCACAGATTTGACTGGTTTTAAACCAATGTGATTTGAGGAATCCCAGAACTACGTTGAGATCCCACAGTGCCACTGGAGGCACAAAAGGGGGTTGTATATGCAATACTCCCTTGACAAACTTCTGGACTTCAGGAACTGAAGCCAATTCTTTCTGGAAGAAAATCGACAGGGCCGAAATTTGAACCTTAATGGACCCCAATTTGAGGCCCATAGACACTCCTGTTTGCAGGAAATGCAGGAAACGACCGAGTTGAAATTTCTTTGTGGGGCCTTCCTGGCCTCACACCACGCAACATATTTTCTCCACATGTGGTGATAATGTTGTGCGGTCACCTCCTTTCTGGCTTTGACCAGGGTAGGAATGACCTCTTCCGGAATGCCTTTTTCCCTTAGGATCCGGCTTTCCACCGCCATGCCGACAAACGCAGCTGCGGTAAGTCTTGGAACAGACATGGTACTTGCTGAAGCAAGTCCCTTCTTAGCGGCAGAGGCCATAAGACCTCTGTAAGCATCTCTTGAAGTTCCGGGTACCAAGTCCTTCTTGGCCAATCCGGAGCCATGAGTATAGTTCTTACTCCTCTACGTCTTATAATTCTCAGCACCTTAGGTATGAGAAGCAGAGGAGGGAACACATACACCGACTGGTACACCCACGGTGTTACCAGAACGTCCACAGCTATTGCCTGAGGGTCTCTTGACCTGGCGCAATACCTGTCCCGTTTTTTGTTCAGACGGGACGCCATCATGTCCACCTTTGGTATTTCCCAACGGTTTACAATCATGTGGAAAAAACTTCCCGATGAAGTTTCCACTCTCCCGGGTGGAGGTCGTGCCTGCTGAGGAAGTCTGCTTCCCAGTTTCCATTCCCGGGATGAAACACTGCTGACAGTGCTATCACATGATTTTTCGCCCAGCGAAAAGTCCTTGCAGTTTTTGCCATTGCCCTCCTGCTTCTTGTGTCGCCCTGTCTGTTTACGTGGGCGACTGCCGTGATGTTTTTCCCACTGGATCAATACCGGCTGACCTTGAAGCAGAGGTCTTGCTAAGCTTAGAGCATTATAAATTTACCCTTAGCTCCAGTATATTTATGTGGAGAAAAGTCTCCAGACTTGATCACACTCCCTGGAAATTTTTTCCTTGTGTGACTGCTCCCCAGCCTCTCGGGCTGGGCTCCGTGGTCACCAGCATCCAATCCTGAATGCCGAATCTGCGGCCCTCTAGAAGATGAGCACTCTATAACCACCACAGGAGAGACACCCTTGTCCTTGGATATAGGGTTATCCGCTGATGCATCTGAAGATGCGATCCGGACCATTTGTCCAGCAGATCCCACTGAAAAGTTCTTGCGTGAAATCTGCCGAATGGAATTGCTTCGTAGGAAGCCACCATTTTTACCAGGACCCTTGTGCAATGATGCACTGTTTTTAGGAGGTTCCTGACTAGCTCGGATAACTCCCTGGCTTTCTCTTCCGGGAGAAACACCTTTTTCTGGACTGTGTCCAGAATCATCCCTAGGCACAGCAGACGTGTCGTCGGGATCAGCTGCGATTTTGGAATATTTAGAATCCACCCGTGCTGTTGTAGCAGTATCCGAGATAGTGCTACTCCGACCTCCAACTGTTCCCTGGACTATGCCCTTATCAGGAGATCGTCCAAGTAAGGGATAATTAAGACGCCTTTTCTTCGAAGAAGAATCATCATTTCGGCCAATACCTTGGTAAAGACCCGGGGTGCCGTGGACAATCCAAACGGCAGCGTCTGAAACTGATAGTGACAGTTCTGCACCACGAACCTGAGGTACCCTTAGTGAGAAGGGCAAATTTGGGACATAGAGGTAAGCATCCCTGATGTCCCGGGACACTATATAGTCCCCTTCTTCCTGGTTCGTTATCACTGCTCTGAGTGACTCCATCTTGATGAACCTTTGTAAGTGTTCAAAAAAATTTTTAGAATAAGTCTCACCTAGCCTTCTGGCTTCAGTACCACAATATAGTGTGGAATAATACCCCTTTTCTTGTAGTAGGAGGGGTAATTTAATTATCACCTGCTGGGAATACAGCTTGTGAATTTTTTCCCATACTGCCTCCGGAGGGAGACCTTGGTAAAGCAGACTTCAGGAGCCTGCGAAGGGGAAACGTCTCGACATTCCAATCTGTACCCCTGGGATACTACTTGTAGGATCCAGGGGTCCTGTACGGTCTCAGCGCCATGCTGAGAACTTGTCAGAAGCGGTGGAACGCTTCTGTTCCTGGGAATGGGCTGCCTGCTGCAGTCTTCTTCCCTTTCCTCTATCCCTGGGCAGATATGATCTTATAGGGACGAAAGGACTGAGGCTGAAAAAACGGTGTCTTTTTCTGCAGAGATGTGACTTAGGGTAAAAACGGCGGATTTTCCAGCAGTTGCCGTGGCCACCAGGTCCGATGGACCGACCCCAAATAACTCCTCTTCCTTTATACGGCAATACACCTTTGTGCCGTTTGGAATCTGCATCACCTGACCACTGTCGTGTCCATAACATCTTCTGGCAGATATGGACATCGCATTTACTTCTTGATGCCAGAGTGCAAATATCCCTCTGTGCATCTCGCATATATAGAAATGCATCCTTTAAATGCTCTATAGTCAATAAAATACTGTCCCTGTCAAGGGTATCAATATTTTTAGTCAGGGAATCCGACCAAGCCACCCCAGCTCTGCACATCCAGGCTGAGGCGATCGCTGGTCGCAGTATAACACCAGTATGTGTGTATATACTTTTTATGATATTTTCCAGCCTCCTGTCAGCTGGTCCTTGAGGACGGCCCTATCTATAGACGGTACCGCCACTTGTTTTGATAAGCGTGTGAGCGCCTTATCCACCCTAAGGGGTGTTTCCCAACGCGCCCTAACTTCTGGCGGGAAAGGGTATACCGCCCATAATTTTCTATCGCGGGGAACCCACGCATCATCACACACTTTATTTAATTTATCTGATTCAGGAAAAACTACGGTAGTTTTTTCACATCCCACATAATACCCTCTTTTGTGGTACTTGTAGTATCAGAAATATGAAACACCTCCTTCATTGCCTTTAACGTGTGGCCCTAATAAGGAATACGTTTGTTTATTCACCGTCGACACTGGATTCAGTGTCCCTGTCTGTGTCTGTGTCGACCGACTAAAGTAAACGGGCGTTTTAAAACCCCTGACGGTGTTTTTGAGACGTCTGGACCGGTACTAATTGTTTGTCGGCCGTCTCATGTCGTCAACCGACCTTGCAGCGTGTTGACATTATCACGTAATTCCCTAAATAAGCCATCCATTCCGGTGTCGACTCCCTAGAGAGTGACATCACCATTACAGGCAATTGCTCCGCCTCCTCACCAACATCGTCCTCATACATGTCGACACACACGTACCGACACACAGCACACACACAGGGAATGCTCTGATAGAGGACAGGACCCACTAGCCCTTTGGAGAGACAGAGGGAGAGTTTACCAGCACACACCAAAAACGCTATAATTATATAGGGACAACCTTATATAAGTGTTTTCCCTTATAGCATCTTTTTTATATATTTCTAATGCCAAATTAGTGCCCCCCCTCTCTGTTTTAACCCTGTTTCTGTAGTGCAGTGCAGGGGAGAGCCTGGGAGCCTTCCCTCCAGCCTTTCTGTGAGGGAAAATGGCGCTGTGTGCTGAGGAGATAGGCCCCGCCCCTTTTTCGGCGGCCTCGTCTCCCGCTCTTAACGGATTCTGGCAGGGGTTAAATATCTCCATATAGCCTCCGGAGGCTATATGTGAGGTATTTTTAGCCAAAATAGGTATTCATTTGCCTCCCAGGGCGCCCCCCTCCCAGCGCCCTGCACCCTCAGTGACTGCCGTGTGAAGTGTGCTGAGAGGAAAATGGCGCACAGCTGCAGTGCTGTGCGCTACCTTTAGAAGACTGAGGAGTCTTCTGCCGCCGATTCTGGACCTCTTCTTACTTCAGCATCTGCAAGGGGGCCGGCGGCAAGGCTCCGGTGACCATCCAGGCTGTACCTGTGATCGTCCCTCTGGAGCTGATGTCCAGTAGCCAAGAAGCCAATCCATCCTGCACGCAGGTGAGTTCACTTCTTCTCCCCTAAGTCCCTCGTTGCAGTGATCCTGTTGCCAGCAGGACTCACTGTAAAATAAAAAACCTAAGCTAAACTTTTCTAAGCAGCTCTTTAGGAGAGCCACCTAGATTGCACCCTTCTCGGCCGGGCACAAAAATCTAACTGGCTTGGAGGAGGGTCATAGGGGGAGGAGCCAGTGCACACCACCTGATCGGAAAGCTTTACTTTTGTGCCCTGTCTCCTGCGGAGCCGCTATTCCCCATGGTCCTTTCAGGAACCCCAGCATCCACTAGGACGATAGAGAAAATCTTTTTGCAATATTGCGAATACTTCGTTCGCAATTCTGCTAAGCTAAGATTCACTCCCAGAGGGCAGCGGCTTAGCGTGTGCACTGCTGCGAAAAGCGGCTAGCGAGCGAACAACTCGGAATGAGGGCCATTATTCTTACTTTAACTCAGCTGCTATCAACTCTGTACCCCTCCTCACAGGAGTGCCGGGGATAACCCCGAGCTTCAATCCAGGTCATGGGTTCCCTGTAGAAGAAGGGACTCTGGTGCCTGGAGAAGGGGCTCACTGGTCAGTAGTTAGTTGTCTCTTCCTTGCATCCACTTTTGTGCAGTGGGACTACCTGAGATATTTTCCAGTTCTCTGGAATTACTCCTGTAGCTAGTGACTGGTTGAATTATTCTGTTAATGGTTCTACCAGAACACCTTTAAGCTCTTTTAGTATTCTTGGATGTATCCCATATGGCCCCATTGATTTATTCACTTTCAGTTTTGAGAGTTCTGTAAATGTTCCTCTGTAAATGTATTTGTATCTACCGCATTTCTATGCAACTTAACTGTGACCCCTTCCTCTAGTGAAGAGCAAAATTAATTATTTAGATAATTTGCTATTACATTGTCTCCCTTCACCAAATTTTCAGTCTCTGCTTTAAGTCTTACTTATATCAAGGAAACATGGAAAACAAAATATTCTTCCTTGTGTATTTATGTAGTGACAAATGCTGTCATCTGTGGGCAACAAGCGCCCATTGGGAGAGGGTGGACATATACTCCAATACATTGCTCATAAAAACCTCCAATCCAATATACTGTACTAAAACCTCCAATCCAATACACTGTACTAAACCCTTCAATCCAATACACTGTACTAAAACCTCCAATGTAATACACTACTAAAACCTCCAATCCAATATACTGTACTAAAACCTCCAATACACTGTGCTAAAACCTCCGATCCAATACACTGTACTAAATCCTCCAATCCAATATACTGTACTAAACCCTCCAATCCAATACACTGTACTAAACCCCCCAATCCAATACACTGTGCTAAAACCTCCAATCCGATACACTGTGCTAAAACCTCCAATCCGATACACTTTACTAAAACCTCCAATCCAATACACTGTACTAAACCCTCCAATCCAATACACTGTGCTAAAACCTCCAATAAGATACACTTTACTAAAACCTCCAATCCAATACACTGTACTAAAACCTCCAATCCAATACACTGCACTAAAACCTCCAATCCAATACACTGCACTAAAACCTCCAATCTAATACACTGTACTAAACCTCCAATCCAATACATTGTACTAAACCTTCCAATCCAATACACTGTACTAAACCTCCAATCCAATACATTGTACTAAACCCTCCAATCCAATACACTGTACTAAACCCTCCAATCTAATACACTGTACTAAACCCTCCAATCCAATACACTGTACTAAACCTCCAATCCAATACACTGTACTAAAACCTCCAATCCAATACACTGTACTAAAACCTCCAATCCAATACACTGTACTAAAACTTACAATCCAATACACTGTACTAAAACTTACAATCCAATACACTGTACTAAAACCTCCAATCCAATACACTGTACTAAAACCTACAATACACTGTGATAAAACCTCCAATCCGATACACTGTACTAAAACCTCCAATCCAATACACTGTACTAAAACCTCCAATCCAATACACTGTACTAAACCCTCCAATCTAATACACTGTACTAAACCTCCAATCCAATACATTGTACTAAACCCTCCAATACACTGTACTAAAACCTCCAATCCAATACACTGTACTAAAACCTCCAATCCAACACACTGTACTAACCCCCCCCAATCCAATATACTGTACTAAAACCTACAATACACTGTGATAAAACCTCCAATCCGATACACTGTACTAAAACCTCCAATCCAATACACTGTACTAAAACCTTCAATCCAATACTCTGTACTAAACTCTCCAATCCAATACACTGTACTAAACCCTCCAATCTAATACACTGTACTAAACCTCCAATCCAATACATTGTACTAAACCCTCCAATCCAATACACTGTACTAAACCTCCAATCCAATACATTGTACTAAACCCTCCAATCCAATACACTGTACTAAACCCTCCAATCTAATACACTGTACTAAACCCTCCAATCCAATACACTGTACTAAAACCTCCAATCTAATACACTGTACTAAACCTCCAATCCAATACATTGTACTAAACCCTCCAATCCAATACACTGTACTAAAAACTCCAATCTGATACACTGTACTAAAACCTCCAATACACTGTACTAAAACCTCCAATCCAATGCACTGTACTAAACCTCCAATCCAATACACTGTACTAAAACCTACAATCCAATACACTGTACTAAAACCTACAATCCAATACACTGTACTAAAACCTCCAATCCAAGACACTGTACTAAAACCTACAATACACTGTGATAAAACCTCAAATCTGATACACTGTACTAAAACCTCCAATCCAATACACTGTACTAAAACCTCCAATCCAATACACTGTCCTAAACTCTCCAATCCAATACACTGTACTAAACCCTCCAATCTAATACACTGTACTAAACCTCCAATCCAATACATTGTACTAAACCCTCCAATCCAATACACTGTACTAAAACCTCCAATCCACTGTACTAAAACCTCCAATCCAATACACTGTACTAAACCCCCCCAATCCAATATACTGAACTAAAACCTACAATACACTGTGATAAAACCTCCAATCCAATACACTGTAATAAAACCTCCAATCCGATACACTGTACTAAAACCTCCAATCCAATACACTATACTAAACTCTCCAATCCAATACACTGTACTAAACCCTCCAATCTAATACACTGTACTAAACCTCCAATCCAATACATTGTACTAAACCCTCCAATCCAATACACTGTACTAAAACCTCCAATCCAATACACTGTACTAAAACCTCCAATCCAATACACTGTACTAAACTCCCCCCCCCCCCCAATCCGATACACTGTACTAAAACCTTCAATCCAATACACTGTACTAAAACCTCCAATCCAATACACTGTACTAAAACCTCCAATCCAATACACTGTACTAAACCCTCCAATCCAATACACTGTACTAAACCCTCCAATCTAATACACTGTACTAAACCTCCAATCCAATACATTGTACTAAACCCTCCAATCCAATACACTATACTAAAAACTCCAATCTGATACACTGTACTAAAACCTCCAATACACTGTACTAAAACCTCCAATCCAATACACTGTACTAAAACCTCCAATCCAATACACTGTCCTAAACTCTCCAATCCAATACACTGTACTAAACCCTCCAATCTAATACACTGTACTAAACCTCCAATCCAATACATTGTACTAAACCCTCCAATCCAATACACTGTACTAAAACCTCCAATCCACTGTACTAAAACCTCCAATCCAATACACTGTACTAAACCCCCCCAATCCAATATACTGAACTAAAACCTACAATACACTGTGATAAAACCTCCAATCCAATACACTGTAATAAAACCTCCAATCCGATACACTGTACTAAAACCTCCAATCCAATACACTATACTAAACTCTCCAATCCAATACACTGTACTAAACCCTCCAATCTAATACACTGTACTAAACCTCCAATCCAATACATTGTACTAAACCCTCCAATCCAATACACTGTACTAAAACCTCCAATCCAATACACTGTACTAAAACCTCCAATCCAATACACTGTCCTAAACTCTCCAATCCAATACACTGTACTAAACCCTCCAATCTAATACACTGTACTAAACCTCCAATCCAATACATTGTACTAAACCCTCCAATCCAATACACTGTACTAAAACCTCCAATCCACTGTACTAAAACCTCCAATCCAATACACTGTACTAAACCCCCCCAATCCAATATACTGAACTAAAACCTACAATACACTGTGATAAAACCTCCAATCCAATACACTGTAATAAAACCTCCAATCCGATACACTGTACTAAAACCTCCAATCCAATACACTATACTAAACTCTCCAATCCAATACACTGTACTAAACCCTCCAATCTAATACACTGTACTAAACCTCCAATCCAATACATTGTACTAAACCCTCCAATCCAATACACTGTACTAAAACCTCCAATCCAATACACTGTACTAAAACCTCCAATCCAATACACTGTACTAAACTCCCCCCCCCCCCCAATCCGATACACTGTACTAAAACCTTCAATCCAATACACTGTACTAAAACCTCCAATCCAATACACTGTACTAAAACCTCCAATCCAATACACTGTACTAAACCCTCCAATCCAATACACTGTACTAAACCCTCCAATCTAATACACTGTACTAAACCTCCAATCCAATACATTGTACTAAACCCTCCAATCCAATACACTATACTAAAAACTCCAATCTGATACACTGTACTAAAACCTCCAATACACTGTACTAAAACCTCCAATCCAATACACTGTACTAAACCCTCCAATCCAATACACTGTACTAAACCCTCCAATCTAATACACTGTACTAAACCTCCAATCCAATACATTGTACTAAACCCTCCAATCCAATACACTGTACTAAACCCTCCAATCCAATATACTGTACTAAAACCTACAATACACTGTGAGAAAACCTCCAATCCGATACACTGTACTAAAACCTTCAATCCAATACACTGTACTAAAACCTTCAATCCAATACACTGTACTAAAACCCCCAATCCAATATACTGTACTAAAACCTCCAATCTAATACACTGTACTAAACCTCCAATCCAATACATTGTACTAAACCCTCCAATCCAATACACTGTACTAAAAACTCCAATCTGATACACTGTACTAAAACCTCCAATACACTGTACTAAAACCTCCAATCCAATACACTGTTCTAAACCCTCCAATCCAATACACTGTACTAAACCCTCCAATCTAATACACTGTACTAAACCTCCAATCCAATACATTGTACTAAACCCTCCAATCCAATACACTGTACTAAACCCTCCAATCCGATATACTGTACTAAAACCTACAATACACTGTGATAAAACCTTCAATCCGATACACTGTACTAAAACCTCCAATCCAATACACTGTACTAAAACCTCCAATCCAATACACTGTACTAAACTCTCCAATCCAATACACTGTACTAAACCCTCCAATCTAATACACTGTACTAAACCTCCAATCCAATACACTGTACTAAAACCTCCAATCCAATACACTGTACTAAACCCCCCCAATCCAATATACTGTACTAAAACCTACAATACACTGTGATAAAACCTCCAATCCGATACACTGTACTAAAACCTTCAATCCAATACACTGTACTAAAACCTCCAATCCAATACACTGTACTAAAACCTCCAATCCAATACACTGTACTAAACCCTCCAATCCAATACACTGTACTAAACCCTCCAATCTAATACACTGTACTAAACCTCCAATCCAATACATTGTACTAAACCCTCCAATCCAATACACTGTACTAAAAACTCCAATCTGATACACTGTACTAAAACCTCCAATACACTGTACTAAAACCTCCAATCCAATACACTGTACTAAACCCTCCAATCCAATACACTGTACTAAACCCTCCAATCTAATATATTGTACTAAACCTCCAATCCAATACATTGTACTAAACCCTCCAATCCAATACACTGTACTAAACCCTCCAATCCAATATACTGTACTAAAACCTACAATACACTGTGATAAAACCTCCAATCCGATACACTGTACTAAAACCTTCAATCCAATACACTGTACTAAAACCTCCAATCCAATATACTGTACTAAAACCTCCAATCTAATACACTGTACTAAACCTCCAATCCAATACATTGTACTAAACCCTCCAATCCAATACACTGTACTAAAACCTCCAATCTGATACACTGTACTAAAACCTCCAATACACTATACTAAAACCTCCAATCCAATACACTGTACTAAACCCTCCAATCCAATACACTGTACTAAACCCTCCAATCTAATACACTGTACTAAACCTCCAATCCAATACATTGTACTAAACCCTCCAATCCAATACACTGTACTAAAACCTCCAATCCAATACACTGTATTAAAACCTACAATACACTGTGATAAAACCTCCAATCCGATACACTGTACTAAAACCTCCAATCCAATACACTGTACTAAAACGTCCAATCCAATACACTGTACTAAACCCCCCCAATCCAATATACTGTACTAAAACCTCCAATCTAATACACTGTACTAAACCTCCAATCCAATACACTGTACTAAAACCTCCAATCCAATACACTGTACTAAAAACTCCAATCTGATACACTGTACTAAAACCTCCAATACACTGTACTAAAACGTCCAATCCAATACACTGTACTAAACCCCCCAATCCAATATACTGTACTAAAACCTCCAATCTAATACACTGTACTAAACCTCCAATCCAATACACTGTACTAAAACCTCCAATCCAATACACTGTACTAAAAACTCCAATCTGATACACTGTACTAAAACCTCCAATACACTGTGCTAAAACCTCCAATCCGATACACTGTACTAAAACCTCCAATCCAATATACTGTACTAAACCCTCCAATCCAATACACTGTACTAAAACCTCCAATCCAATAGTACTAAAACCTCTAATCCGATACACTGTACTAAACCCTCCAATCCAATACAATACACTGTACTAAACGCTCCAATCCAATACACTGTACTAAAACCTCCAATCCAATAGTACTAAAACCTCTAATCCAATACACTGTACTAAACCCTCCAATCCAATACACTGTACTAAACCCTCCAATCCAATACACTGTACTAAACCCTCCAATCCAATACACTGTACTAAACCCTCCAATCCAATACACTGTACTAAAACCTCCAATCCAATATACTGTACTAAAACCTACAATCCAATACACTGTCATCGACGGTCCACAGAGCTAAAAAGGGACAAACTGCGTTCCATACTGAATCAATACAGAACACAGCACACTGTCTTCAATTTCAGGAAAAGGACACTCAAAGCGGTGTTACACAAAGATACAGAGAATTACATGGAGTTACATTAAGTTACACAGAGACAAACAGAGTTACATGGACTTACACAGAGATGCACTGAGTTACATGGAGTTACACAGAGACACACAGAGTTACATGGAGTTACACAGAGACACACTGAGTTACATGGAGTTACACAGAGACACACAGAGTTACATGGAGTTACTCAGACATACACAGAGTTACATGGAGTTACATAGAGACACAAAGAGTTACATGGAGTTACACTGAGTTACACAGAGTTACATGGTGTTACACAGACATGCACCGAGTTACATGGAGTTACACTGAGTTACACAGAGTTACATGGGAGCACCCTGGGAGTTCCCGTGTCAGGCTCTGGGGTACAACCCTCCTCAGGCGGTGTGAAAGGGGTATGAGCTATGTGGACTTACGTGGATTTACACAGAGTTACGCAGAGTTATGTGGAGTTACACAGATTTACATGGAGTCACACAGAGTTACACAAAGACACACTGAGTTACATGGAGTTACACACAGTTACATGGAGTTACACACAGACATACAGAGATACACAGAGTTACATGGAGTTACACAGACATGCACAGAGTTACATGGAGTTACACAGAGATACACATTGTAAGGCTTACTCCTCTATTCTTTAACCCTCGATGTGATAGTCTCTTAGACGTCCGTGAGTGTAAACCTTATGCTACAAGTAACATGCAAAACACAAACAGTAAAGATTCACACTGTTTATTGTTTGTTTAACAAAAGTATATAAAAGAAAGGATTTAGGGCGTGTATGTCCCAAGTCAATAACTAATTGGACAGAACACAAAAGGGGGTTAACATAACATGATTGGCTAGGAACTGCCGCAGCGGAAGGATATACATATATGGGCAAGTTTGTACTCATACAGAAAAGTTATGCACACGGTATAAAAAGATAACAGACAAAGACAGTAGCAAAAATGTGCTGGAACAAACAGTTCTGTAACACAAACAATTCTATGACATGTGAAGCAGAGACGAGCTTTAACCCTTTCACACATAGTTACACAGACATGCACAGAGTTACATGGAGTTACACAGACATGCACAGAGTTACATGGAGTTACACAGAGATACACATAGTTACACAGACATGCACAGAGTTACATGGAGTTACACAGAGATACACATAGTTACACAGACATGCACAGAGTTACATGGAGTTACACAGACATGCACAGAGTTACATGGAGTTACACAGAGATACACAGAGTTACATGGAGTTACACAGAGATACACAGACATGCACAGAGTTACATGGAGTTACACAGACATGCACAGAGTTACATGGAATTACACAGAGATACACAGAGTTACACAGACATGCACAGAGTTACATGGAGTTACACAGACATGCACAGAGTTACATGGAGTTACACAGACATGCACAGAGTTACATGGAATTACACAGAGATACACAGAGTTACACAGACATACACAGAGTTACACAGACATACACAGAGTTACATGGAGTTACACAGACATGCACAGAGTTACATGGAGTTACACAGAGATACACAGAGTTACACAGACATACACAGAGTTACATGGAGTTACACAGAGATACACAGAGTTACACAGACATACACAGTGTTACATGGAGTTACACAGACATGCACAGAGTTACATGGAGTTACACAGAGATACACAGAGTTACATGGAGTTACACAGAGATACACAGACATGCACAGAGTTACATGGAGTTACACAGACATGCACAGAGTTACATGGAATTACACAGAGATACACAGAGTTACACAGACATGCACAGAGTTACATGGAGTTACACAGACATGCACAGAGTTACATGGAGTTACACAGACATGCACAGAGTTACATGGAGTTACACAGAGATACACAGAGTTACATGGAGTTGCACAGAGTTACATGGAGTTACACAGAGATACACAGAGTTACATGGAGTTACACAGAGATACACATAGTTACACAGACATGCACAGAGTTACATGGAGTTACACAGACATGCACAGAGTTACATGGAGTTACACAGAGATACACAGAGTTACACAGACATGCACAGAGTCACATGGAGTTACACAGACATGCACAGTTACATGGAATTACGCAGAGATACACAGAGTTACACAGAGATACACAGAGTTACACAGACATACACAGAGTTACATGGAGTTACACAGACATGCACAGAGTTACATGGAGTTACACAGAGATACTAGTGATTAGCGGGTTCGGTTTCTCGGAAACCGAACCCCCCCGAACTTCACGCTTTTTACACGGGTCCGAGGCAGACTCGGATCTTCCCGCCTTGCTCGGCTAACCCGAGCGCGCCCGAACGTCATCATCCCGCTGTCGGATTCTCGCGAGGCTCGGATTCTATCGCGAGACTCGGATTCTATATAAGGAGCCGCGCGTCGCCGCCATTTTCACACGTGCATTGAGATTGATAGGGAGAGGACGTGGCTGGCGTCCTCTCCGTTTAGAATAGAAATAGATAGTGAGACACTTGATTTACTGGAGCTTAGGAGTACTCAGAGAGTGCAGAGTTTACTAGTGACTGACCAGTGACCACCAGTGCAGTTTTATTATTATTTAATATAATCCGTTCTCTGCCTGAAAAAAAAATGATACACAGTGACACAGTATACCATATCTGTGCTCAGCCTCAGTGTGCTGCATCATCTATGTAATACTGTATATCTGACTGTGCTGAGTGCTCACTGCTCACACAGCTTAATTGTGGGGGAGACTGGGGAGCAGTTATAGCAGGAGTACATTAACAGTGCACACTTTTGCTGCCAGAGTGCCACTGCCAGTGTGACTGACCAGTGACCAGTGACCACCAGTATATTGTGATTGTCTGCCTGAAAAAGTTAAACACTCGTCGTGTGGTGTTTTTATTCTATAAACGCATTCTGCTGACAGTGTCCAGCAGGTCCGTCATTATATAATATATACCTGTCCTGCAGTAGTGATATATATATTTTTTTTATATCATTATCATCCAGTCTATACTAGCAGCAGACGCAGTACGGTAGTCCACGGCTGTAGCTACCTCTGTGTCGGCAGTCGCTCGTCCATAATTGTATACCTACCTGTGGTGGTTTTTTTTTTTCTATCTTCTTCATACTAGTAGTTAACTTTAGGAGTCTGCAGTGCTGACAGTGTCCAGCAGGTCCGTCATTATATAATATATACCTGTCCGGCTGCAGTAGTGATATATATATATTTTTTATATCATTATCATCCAGTCTATATTAGCAGCAGACGCAGTACGGTGGTCCACGGCTGTAGCTACCTCTGTGTCGGCAGTCGCTCGTCCATCCATAATTGTATACCACCTACCTGTTGTGTTTTTTTTTTCTATCTTCTTGATACTAGTAGCTTACTTTAGGAGTCTGCAGTGCTGACAGTGTCCAGCAGGTCCGTCATTATATAATATATACCTGTCCGGCTGCAGTAGTGATATGTATATATTTTTTATATCATTATCATCCAGTCTATATTAGCAGCAAACGCAGTACGGTAGTCCACGGCTGTACCTACCTCTGTGTCGGCAGTCGCTCGTCCATCCATAATTGTATACCACCTACCTGTTGTGTTTTTTTTTTTTCTATCTTCTTGATACTAGTAGCTTACTTTAGGAGTCTGCAGTGCTGACAGTGTCCAGCAGGTCCGTCATTATATAATATATACCTGTCCGGCTGCAGTAGTGATATATATATATTTTTTATATCATTATCATCCAGTCTATATTAGCAGCAGACGCAGTACGGTGGTCCACGGCTGTAGCTACCTCTGTGTCGGCAGTCGCTCGTCCATCCATAATTGTATACCACCTACCTGTGGTGTTTTTTTTTTCTATCTTCTTGATACTAGTAGCTTACTTTAGGAGTCTGCAGTGCTGACAGTGTCCAGCAGGTCCGTCATTATATAATATATACCTGTCCGGCTGCAGTAGTGATATATATATATTTTTTATATCATTATCATCCAGTCTATATTAGCAGCAGACGCAGTACGGTAGTCCGCGGCTGTAGCTACCTCTGTGTCGGCAGTCGCTCGTCCATCCATAATTGTATACCACCTACCTGTGGTGTTTTTTTTTTTCTATCTTCTTGATACTAGTAGCTTACTTTAGGAGTCTGCAGTGCTGACAGTGTCCAGCAGGTCCGTCATTATATAATATATACCTGTCCGGCTGCAGTAGTGATATATATATATATTTTTTATATCATTATCATCCAGTCTATATTAGCAGCAGACGCAGTACGGTAGTCCACGGCTGTAGCTACCTCTGTGTCGGCAGTCGCTCGTCCATCCATAATTGTATACCACCTACCTGTGGTGTTTTTTTTTTTCTATCTTCTTGATACTAGTAGCTTACTTTAGGAGTCTGCAGTGCTGACAGTGTCCAGCAGGTCCGTCATTATATAATATATACCTGTCCGGCTGCAGTAGTGATATATATATATATTTTTTATATCATTATCATCCAGTCTATCTTAGCAGCAGACGCAGTACGGTAGTCCACGGCTGTAGCTACCTCTGTGTCGGCAGTCGCTCGTCCATCCATAAGTATACTAGTATCCATCCATCTCCATTGTTTACCTGAGGTGCCTTTTAGTTGTGCCTATTAAAATATGGAGAACAAAAATGTTGAGGTTCCAAAAATAGGGAAAGATCAAGATCGACTTCCACCTCGTGCTGAAGCTGCTGCCACTAGTCATGGCCGAGACGATGAAATGCCATCAAAGTCGTCTGCCAAGGCCGATGCCCAATGTCATAGTACAGAGCATGTAAAATCCAAAACACCAAATATCAGTAAAAAAAGGACTCAAAAATCTAAAATAAAATTGTCGGAGGAGAAGCGTAAACTTGCCAATATGCCATTTACCACACGGAGTGGCAAGGAACGGCTGAGGCCCTGGCCTATGTTCATGGCTAGTGGTTCAGCTTCACATGAGGATGGAAGCACTCAGCCTCTCGCTAGAAAAATGAAAAGACTCAAGCTGGCAAAAGCACAGCAAAGAACTGTGCGTTTTTCGAAATCACAAATCCACAAGGAGAGTCCAATTGTGTCGTTTGCGATGCCTGACCTTCCCAACACTGGACGTGAAGAGCATGCGCCTTCCACCATTTGCACGCCCCCTGCAAGTGCTGGAAGGAGCACCCGCAGTCCAGTTCCTGATAGTCAGATTGAAGATGTCAGTGTTGAAGTACACCAGGATGAGGAGGATATGGGTGTTGCTGGCGCTGGGGAGGAAATTGACCAGGAGGATTCTGATGGTGAGGTGGTTTGTTTAAGTCAGGCACCCGGGGAGACACCTGTTGTCCGTGGGAGGAATAGGGCCATTGACATGCCTGGTGAAAATACCAAAAAAATCAGCTCTTCAGTGTGGAAGTATTTCAACAGAAATGCGGACAACATTTGTCAAGCCGTGTGTTGCCTTTGTCAAGCTGTAATAAGTAGGGGTAAGGACGTTAACCACCTCGGAACATCCTCCCTTATACGTCACCTGCAGCGCATTCATCATAAGTCAGTGACAAGTTCAAAAACTTTGGGCGACAGCGGAAGCAGTCCACTGACCAGTAAATCCCTTCCTCTTGTAACCAAGCTCACGCAAACCACCCCACCAACTCCCTCAGTGTCAATTTCCTCCTTCCCCAGGAATGCCAATAGTCCTGCAGGCCATGTCACTGGCAATTCTGACGAGTCCTCTCCTGCCTGGGATTTCTCCGATGCATCCTTGCGTGTAACGCCTACTGCTGCTGGCGCTGCTGTTGTTGCTGCTGGGAGTCGATGGTCATCCCAGAGGGGAAGTCGTACTCGTAAGACCACTTTTACTACTTCCACCAAGCAATTGACTGTCCAACAGTCCTTTGCGAGGAAGATGAAATATCACAGCAGTCATCCTGCTGCAAAGCGGATAACTGAGGCCTTGGCATCCTGGGCGGTGAGAAACGTGGTTCCGGTATCCATCATTACTGCAGAGCCAACTAGGGACTTGTTGGAGGTACTGTGTCCCCGGTACCAAATACCATCTAGGTTCCATTTCTCTAGGCAGGCGATACCGAAAATGTACACAGACCTCAGAAAAAGACTCACCAGTGTCCTAAAAAATGCAGTTGTACCCAATGTCCACTTAACCACGGACATGTGGACAAGTGGAGCAGGGCAGGCTCAGGACTATATGACTGTGACAGCCCACTGGGTAGATGTATGGACTCCCGCCGCAAGAACAGCAGCGGCGGCACCAGTAGCAGCATCTCGCAAACGCCAACTCTTTCCTAGGCAGGCTACGCTTTGTATCACCGCTTTCCAGAATACGCACACAGCTAAAAACCTCTTACGGCAACTGAGGAAGATCATCGCAGAATGGCTTACCCCAATTGGACTCTCCTGTGGATTTGTGGCATCGGACAACGCCAGCAATATTGTGTGTGCATTAAATCTGGGCAAATTCCAGCACGTCCCATGTTTTGCACATACCTTGAATTTGGTGGTGCAGAATTATTTAAAAAACGAGAGGGGCGTGCAAGAGATGCTGTCGGTGGCCAGAAGAATTGCGGGACACTTTCGGCGTACAGGCACCACGTACAGAAGACTGGAGCACCACCAAAAACGCCTGAACCTGCCCTGCCATCATCTGAAGCAAGAAGTGGTATCGAGGTGGAATTCAACCCTCTATATGCTTCAGAGGTTGGAGGAGCAGCAAAAGGCCATTCAAGCCTATACAACTGAGCACGATATAGGAGGTGGAATGCACCTGTCTCAAGCGCAGTGGAGAATGATTTCAACGTTGTGCAAGGTTCTGCAACCTTTTGAACTTGCCACACGTGAAGTCAGTTCAGACACTGCCAGCCTGAGTCAGGTCATTCCCCTCATCAGGCTTTTGCAGAAGAAGCTGGAGACATTGAAGGAGGAGCTAACACAGAGCGATTCCGCTAGGCATGTGGGACTTGTGGATGGAGCCCTTAATTCGCTTAACAAGGATTCACGGGTGGTCAATCTGTTGAAATCAGAGCACTACATTTTGTCCACCGTGCTCGATCCTAGATTTAAAACCTACCTTGGATCTCTCTTTCCGGCAGACACAAGTCTGCTGGGGTTCAAAGAACTGCTGGTGACAAAATTGTCAAGTCAAGCGGAACGCGACCTGTCAACATCTCCTCCTTCACATTCTCCCGCAACTGGGGGTGCGAGGAAAAGGCTCAGAATTCCGAGCCCACCCGCTGGCGGTGATGCAGGGCAGTCTGGAGCGACTGCTGATGCTGACATCTGGTCCGGACTGAAGGACCTGACAACGATTACGGACATGTCGTCTACTGTCACTGCATATGATTCTCTCCCCATTGAAAGAATGGTGGAGGATTATATGAGTGACCGCATCCAAGTAGGCACGTCAGACAGTCCGTACTTTTACTGGCAGGAAAAAGAGGCAATTTGGAGGCCCTTGCACAAACTGGCTTTATTCTACCTAAGTTGCCCTCCCACAAGTGTGTACTCCGAAAGAGTGTTTAGTGCCGCCGCTCACCTTGTCAGCAATCGGCGTACGAGGTTACATCCAGAAAATGTGGAGAAGATGATGTTCATTAAAATGAATTATAATCAATTCCTCCGTGGAGACATTGACCAGCAGCAATTGCCTCCACAAAGTACACAGGGAGCTGAGATGGTGGATTCCAGTGGGGACGAATTGATAATCTGTGAGGAGGGGGATGTACACGGTGATATATCGGAGGATGATGATGAGGTGGACATCTTGCCTCTGTAGAGCCAGTTTGTGCAAGGAGAGATTAATTGCTTCTTTTTTGGTGGGGGTCCAAACCAACCCGTCATTTCAGTCACAGTCGTGTGGCAGACCCTGTCACTGAAATGATGGGTTGGTAAAAGTGTGTATGTCCTGTTTATACAACATAAGGGTGGGTGGGAGGGCCCAAGGACAATTCCATCTTGCACCTCTTTATTCTTTCATTTTTCTTTGCGTCATGTGCTGTTTGGGGAGTAGTTTTTGGAAGGGCCATCCTGCGTGACACTGCAGTGCCACTCCTAGATGGGCCAGGTGTTTGTGTCGGCCACTTGGGTCGCTTATCTTAGTCACACAGCTACCTCATTGCGCCTCTTTTTTTCTTTGCGTCATGTGCTGTTTGGGGGGTGGTTTTTGGAAGGGCCATCCTGCGTGACACTGCAGTGCCACTCCTAGATGGGCCAGGTGTTTGTGTCGGCCACTTGGGTCGCTTATCTTAGTCACACAGCTACCTCATTGCGCCTCTTTTTTTCTTTGCGTCATGTGCTGTTTGGGGGGTGTTTTTGGAAGGGCCATCCTGCGTGACACTGCAGTGCCACTCCTAGATGGGCCAGGTGTTTGTGTCGGCCACTAGGGTCGCTTATCTTAGTCACACAGCTACCTCATTGCACCTCTTTTTTTTCTTCTTTGCGTCATGTGCTGTTTGGGGAGTAGTTTTTTGAAGGGCCATCCTGCGTGAAACTGCAGTGCCACTCCTAGATGGGCCAGGTGTTTGTGTCGGCCACTTGGGTCGCTGAGCTTAGTCATCCAGCGACCTCGGTGCAAATTTTAGGACTAAAAATAATATTGTGAGGTGTGAGGTGTTCAGAATAGACTGAAAATGAGTGGAAATTATGGTTATTGAGGTTAATAATAATTTGGGATCAAAATGACCCCCAAATTCTATGATTTAAGCTGTTTTTTAGGGTTTTTTGAAAAAAACACCCGAATCCAAAACACACCCGAATCCGACAAAAAAAATTCGGTGAGGTTTTGCCAAAACGCGTTCGAACCCAAAACACGGCCGCGGAACCGAACACAAAACCAAAACACAAAACCCGAAAAATTTCCGGTGCTCATCACTAAGAGATACACATAGTTACACAGAGATACACAGAGTTACATGGAGTTACACAGACATAAACATAGTTACACAGACATACACAGAGTTACACAGACATACACAGACATGCACAGAGTTACATGGAGTTACACACAGAGCCGGATTAAGGGGGGTGTCCCGGGGATACGTACCCTGGGCCCCCATTTCTAAAAGGGGCCCCTTGCCACAGAACGGATCGCTTTTAGCGATCCGCTCTGTGGTGCTGCTGCGCTCCCGGCTCCCAGTAGAGGACAGCTGAGCGACGGCTCAGCTGTCCAATAGCGGTTGCAGCAGCAGCCTGCGGCTCAGTCATTGGCTGGACGCGCAGGCTGCAGAGGGGAGGAAGGAAGAAGAGACCGAATCCTGGCAGCATGTGGAGCCAGCCCAGCAGAGGAAGCCTGGTGCCCTTAACGGAGACTAGAGGCAGAGAGGATCGAGCTCTCGATCTCCTCTGTCTCAGCAGACACTGACAGCAGCCTGAGCAAGTAAGGCTGACTATCTTTCATTGTTTTTTCCCTGCTACTAAAAATGAAAAAAAAATGTAGGCTCTGGGTTATATATATATATATATATATACAGTGTTCACTCTTTCTGCGGCACCCTGCTAAACATCCTGCCTGTTTCCTACTCTCCCAGCGTGTATAGATGCCGTGCGCATGCGCACAGCATCCATTCATGCTACGCTAGTGCGTTTGGGGGAAGCCCAGCACCTCCGTAGGTGCTAGGCATGCCCCCTTTAGTGATGCCGCCGGCCTTCCACGCCCCTTTTGTGATGCCGCCAGCCGCCCACGTCCCCTTTAGTGACGCCGCCAACGCCCCCTTTAGTGACGCCGCCAGCAGCCCACACCTCCTTTAGTGACGCCGCTGCCCACCCACGCCCCCTTAAGTGACGCCGTGAGACGCGTGCACAAGTGCCCCTACAGACCGGCGCCCTGCCCTAAAAAAATCCTAAATTCACTGTGCCCTCGAAATGTTGATGATTAATTAAAATGCACCACTGTTTTATACAAGTCTGAAGAGTGCCGCATTTGCAGAAGATTGTTTTACATATTTATTTTTTTATTTGTTGAAAAAATGCCGGCACTTCAATGGTAAATGTTTTAATAATTAATCTACTTCCTCTTTAGTAAGGGCCCCACAGTCTGAAGTGCCCCGGGCCCCCCATAGCCTTAATCCGGCTCTGGTTACACAGAGATACACAGAGTTACACAGACATGCATGCACAGAGGCCCTCATTCCGAGTTGGTCGGTAAGTTTTTCGTTCGCACAACATATTCGCAAAGTTGCGTAAGTGTAGTAAATTTGCGAACATCCGCCCCCAACGTATTTTTGCACATTCGTACGCAGTATTACACAAAGTGGGCGTACGCCAAATGACATCGCAGCAATGCGAAAACATTGCAGCATTGCGAAACTATCGCATTAACACATACTTCATCGTAAAATTACTAAGTTTTAGTATATTTACACATTTTACATTAAAAGTGCTCACTTTAAAGGAAAAACGCACCACAATGGTTTTTTTCAACTATTAAGTGGAAGAACACCTTACAATTGAAAGTCCACAAGCCCTCCTCAATTACGAATTCAATTAGTGAAATGAATTGGAATGTTCATGATCAATTAAGTCTTTTTAAAATACCTGAAGAACACTTTGTAGCCATAATTGTACCTCATCTATTTGTTTTTTTTAACTAGAAATATAGATGTTTGAAATGTGCTTGGTCTACTTGTTCTTTTTTGTTTTTTAATAGAGTTGTAGTATGTGAATGAAGGTGTTTGCATGTTTTTTAAGACAATAACAACATATGTATTTTTTAATTTTAAACCAAACTTACGTTAGATGTATGAAATGTTGAAGGTAATAAATGTGTGATAGGCAATCTGCTGCTCCTGTATTGCATTAATAAATACTAAACACCCGCTTAACTAGAAAAAATTATTTATTTTATTTGGTAAAATTTTTGCTTTTTATAATAGAAAAAATTAAAATATTAACATTTGTAAAACAAAACTAATGCAACTTTTGCATTTTGTCAACCAGACCCAGCAAGGCCTGTAAATGTATTTTCATGTTTTGAAGAATTTCCCCAAAAGAAGTGGGATCTCCAACGGCAACATCTGAAATTAAGAGCCAACATAAACATTACTAACTTACTCACATTACTTATTATACAAGCAAGGCACAAAGCACACTTTAATGCAGGCATGTCCAAACTGCATCCCTCAAGCTGTTGTGAAACTACATATACCAGCATGCCTTGACACAGTTTAGGGGCCAGGGAATGCCAAAGCTGTGTCAGGGCATGCTGGGATGTGTAGTTTCTCAACAGTTGGAGGTCCGCAGTTTGGACAGGCCTGCTTAATGGCAAAGTTACTACATCATGGCTGTTTTATGGTACATTCATTATCAGAACACACAAGCCTGCTCAGCCTTTTTTTTTATATTTTAACAGTTTACGAGACCATGGGGTACATTTACTACTATGTGAGTTCTATTTAAGATGGAGCGTTGCCCATAGCAAACAAGCCAAAATAATAATCTTATCTTGTAGAAGTGGTTACACAATTGTAAAGTATAATCTTATTGTTTGCTATGGGCGACATCCCATGTTCAAGATAACTACCATCTTCGTCAATGTTACACCATGTTGGCATTCATTCACATCTGTTGTGTTTATTTTCTAATTTTTATGGGTTTGGTCCAGCCTCATCACACTGCATATCAACATCTTCAGAAGGACAACATATCCTAGCATGCCCACACTCCCTGAAAGCTGCCCTTACTAAATAAGGTCAAACAGGTTTGAATTTATCCCAAAAACATTTTGTGAGTGTAACTTTCACACCACCAATCATTGTGTCATTAGGCTGCCTAACAAAGTGAAGCATGTGATTTGTAAGTGAAAATATTAAGACTACACAGGCACAAGTGTAAAAGACCAACAACATACTAAACTCCACTCTGGTCTAACTGTTTCCCCGAAAAACTAACACATATAAACCCTGTTGTCCTGGCAACCCTGTCGACCTAATGAGTGTCGACCTACAGTGGACACACAAAACATTGCCCACATAAACACTGTACATATAATGACACTCTCAAAAATGTAAATGCAACATGTAGACCATGAAGAATCACACAAATAGTTGTCCTTGGTACAACAATTCCAACAGTACAACACTGCATGTTTTGTCATTGTAAGTGTAAGTAGGTTTTTTTTTTTTTTTATCAACATGTTCAAACACTTACTTTCCTCTGCAACATGATGGTTGGCAGGAAAATCATCAGGTGCTTCTTGTGCCCACTCACTGGGTGGGGAAGGCGGCTGGATGGGGGAAGGCGGGTGGATGGGGGAAGGAGGATGGATTGGGGAAGGAGGAGGGATGGGGGAAGGAGGAGGGATGGGGGAAGGAGGCTGGATTGGGCAAAAAATTTCAGAGGGTGGGTCTGATTGAGAGGGCGAGGGGGGCGGAGAGAAAGTTAAGCCAATAGAGGGTGAGGGGGGCTGAGAAGGGGATTTTGAAGTTGATGGAGAAGGGGTATGGGAAGGAGGAGAAGGGGTCACAGAAAGAGATGGAGAGGTGGTGTGAGAAGGGGAGTGGAAAGTGGAGTGGGCCTGGGAAGCTGAGGGGGCGTTGGAAGCTGAGGGGGACTGGGAAGCTGAGGGGGACTGGGAAGCTGAGGGGGACTGGGAAGCTGATGGGGACTGGGAAGGGGAGGGGGACTGGGAAGGGGAGGGGGACTGGGAAGGGGAGGGGGAGTGAGAAGGGGAGGGGGACTGGGAAGGGGAAGGGGGCTGAGAGCTCTGGCGTTGTTGTCGTCCTATAAAGATAATTTTTATTAAAATTAGTTAGCATGTTAAATTACATACTAAACAAGTAGAAATTTCACTGTTCTGTTCCATGTTAATTTTTATTTTATTTAATTTTGCTTAAAAAACATTGTAAAAACCTCTTCATGTTGCCCACAGCAATCAAAATGAGAACAAACTATTATTTTGAAGCTCATTCCTTAATCTATTCCATTGAGTCATATTGAATGGTCTAGGCAACATCACCAGATCACTATTCAAGGCACCTTATTATATAGACAGCACTGATCAAGATTTTGGGTACAGTTTCCTGCATGGTTATTAATTCTGCAAAACATGCACTTGTTTGGTGGCACTTTGCTACAGTCAGTACTGTTTGCCCTAACCACACACACTGTCCTATTGTACCAAAATAGACACTCAGTGTTGCAATTAGCCTACCACTTAGTGTAAATTGTGGGTAATTCCAAGTTGTTCGCAGCAGGAATTTATTTAGCAATTGGCCAAAACCATGTGGCCTGCAGGGGAGGCAGATATAACATGTGCAGAGAGAGTTTGATTTGGGTGGGTTATTTTATTCTGTGCAGGGTAAAAACGGACTGCTTCATTTTTACACTGCAAATTATATTGCCGATTGAACCCACCCCACCCAAATCTAACTCTCTCTGCACATGTTAAATATGCATCCCCTGCAGTGCACTTGGTTTTTGCCAATTGGTAACTAAATTCCTGCTGCAATCAACTTGGAATTACCCCCATTAGCACAATTTATGCTAATAATCTTATGTAATGTAACTTACTTCGTGTATGCATTGTACGTATTTGCTGGCGGATCTCCGCCAACAGCTCTGGAGTCCTCCTGCGGAGATCACTCCACCTCCTCTCTAGTTGTATGATTGTCCGCCTGCTGCGGACGCGAGAACGCAGCAGGCGGCGGACCTCCGCGTAGGCCTCGCGCTTAACCCTATTTGGGATGAAGCGCCCAACGCGGCCTACGCAGCGGTCCATCACCGCAACCAGGACGCGGAGCTCCCGCCTGGTGAAAGGTGCAGCACGCATCATGGCAATGGCGTTTTCCTTATTTGGGCATATATTTATAGTGTCTGTTAGCATGTGATTGGTCAAAAATCTATGTTGTCATTTCTAATAACTTTATTGATCTTTGCAATGCTGTGAAGAGCAGAGTGTTATTTCGCTCGAGCGGAAATACGCATTCGCAGAAGCAAATTTTAGACCAAAAAAAAAAATACACAAAAAAAAAAAAACAGACACAGACACACAGTTTTGTCTAAATTACTATACATATCTGTGTACTCACCACAGTTTTTGTGATCATTCAGCTGGACAGTCACAAAGTGGGCAACATTCAGTATCATTTTTTTGTGTGTTTGTTTACATAATCAGGATTTTAGGATATAAAACAAATAAGGACACTATTTAGCAACATCACATTGTTTTTTTTTCACTTAAAAAATTTAAACCTTAACATGTTTCCGGATTTTTACTATAAGAAATAATACACATTCCAACACAACAAAAGCATTACACAATCACTTTACAATAACAAAAAAAATGACAACATTAAAAATAATACATAAGCATACTGTGCTTGTAATTTTAATAAAAAAGATAATATAAAAACACTATACCTGAAATATTCGGCAACAATCCTTGCCCTGACTTGGCTCCCCCTCCGTGTAACACTCCCCCCACCGAAGTGTCGAACAACCCCTGGCTCCTCATCAGGCAATTCCTCTGCCTGTGGAAGCTCTACACTACTCCTTACCGCGATATTATGTAGTATTGCACACAGGACCACTATTTTACTTGCCATCTCCGGCGAATACATGATGTCGCCACCAGTGCGGTGGAGCACACGAAACCGCCCTTTAAGGACACCAATTGTGCGCTCCACCAGCTGCCTAGTGGCAGTAAGCGCGGAGTTAAATGCCATCTGTGGTCTTGGCCTGGGATTACGGTAAGGAGTCATGAGCCAGGGGGTGCAAGGATATCCACGGTCTCCTGTTTAATGAAAAACCCAAAATTAAAAATAGTATATTTTTTACTCAAAATATTTGTGAAAAAAAAAAAATGTGCACCAACTCACCCAATAACCACATGTCTGCTCGTTGACTTGATCTTAATCTCTGCCATATCCCTGATTGTCTAATGACATATGCATCATGTGAACTTCCAGTAAACTTTGCATTCAGGGAAAGGATCTGGAGGGATGGCCCACAAACAACCATTACATTCAGAGAATGAAACAGTTTCCTGTTTCTATAAATTTCTTCATTATGTCTTGGTGGCTGAATAGCTACATGTGTGCCATCCACAACCCCAATAACATGTGGGAAGCGACTACCACCTTCCTCAAATTGCCGCTTCACCACATCTAGGGCACCAACATCCAAAGGCATATCAATAAATTGCTTTACACGCTTTAGGAAAGCCTGGCAGACACGCCGCAGGACCTTACTGAACTGGCCCTGCGACATGCCAACCAGGTCTCCCACAACATGCTGATATGAGGCTGTAGCCAAAAAATGTAACACAGCAAGGAATTGTGTCAATGGTGGTATTGCTGTAGGATACCGAATTTCTGACTCCAGATCACTCTCTATTATGGAGAGAGTGTCTAGGATTAGATGTGGTGGCAGCCTGTATCTACGCACCACCACATCATCTGGCATCCCAAAAAGTAGGACACGGGTTCGGAAAATTGGTGGCCTAGCACGCCTCCGTTGCCTTGGTTGATGAGGAGCCGGTTGTGGTTGTGGGGCTGGCGGTTGGGGTGGGAGTGCTGGCGTGGGTTGGGGAGGTAGGGCTTCGGCTGCGATAAATATAGACATCACACACTTTTATATAAAAAAAAATAGAGATGTTGAATAATAAAAAAAACAAAGTCCAAAAAATATAAAAACAATAAATGTTTAAAAAAAGGGGGTGTCAACTTACTGCAGGAGCGTACGACATTTTTTCTGGGTTCAATTCAGGAAGAAATGGAAAATAAAAATTCAAAAAAAATAATATATTAATATTTTTGAAAAAGCTACACATGTTAAATTGAAATTTTATTACATTTTAACTAATTTAAATTCTGAGCATCAAACACATCACAAACACCTTAAAAAAAAAAAAACATTTAACAAATTTAAAAAAAAACAACAAACAATATAGGCATTTAGTAGCTAGTCCAGCCAAGAAAAACACTACTTTGCAGATCCATCCTGGTAACCAAAAAAACATTTATTATCAAGATGGAAAACAAACATAATCAAAACACTTTGAACAAACACAAACAGGCACCAACACAGGCCAAGGGCACTTACCTGATCCAAAATAAAGGTTGTATCAATTTGTGTTAATTGGCACACAAAAAGACAATAAGACTGTAGGGTTGTCAGACAAACTAAAGAACCTACAAGAGAACAAAAAGAACAGTCAAAAACAACATACAGACCATTAACACAAACAGGCACCAACACAGGCCAAGGGCACTTACCTGATCCAAAATAAAGGTTGTATCAATTTGTGTTAATTGGCACACAAAAAGACAATAAGACTGTAGGGTTCAGTCAGCCAAACTAAAGAACCTACAAGAGAACAAAAAGAACAGTCAAAAACAACATACAGACCATTAACACAAACAGGCACCAACACAGGCCAAGGGCACTTACCTGATCCAAAATAAAGGTTGTATCAATTTGTGTTAATTGGCACACAAAAAGACAATAAGACTGTAGGGTTCAGTCAGCCAAACTAAAGAACCTACAAGAGAACAAAAAGAACAGTCAAAAACAACATACAGACCATTAACACAAACAGGCACCAACACAGGCCAAGGGCACTTACCTGATCCAAAATAAAGGTTGTATCAATTTGTGTTAATTATCACACAAAAAGACAATAAGACTGTAGGGTTCAGTCAGCCAAACAAAATATCCTACAAGAGACCTTAAATTAGCTTAAAAAGAATGAAGCACAGGTTTTTTGTAAAAAATGGACTTGCAAAATATGTGTTAAAAAGATTAACAAACAATCAACATAAACTAAAATCGTTTATTAAAAATATAAACAAGACGAATCCCAGAATACTCACTAATGTTAATTCGCAGACAAAATGCTACACTGTCTATATTCTAAACGCGAACAAAAGTACAAATGTATGCTTCACAATTACTCACTCATAAAATTCCAATAGCACCTTCACGCACAAGCCTGCAAACTCAACTGTGAAACTCCAAACTACCTACACTCACAGCGTGCAAAGTAGGCCGTTAAATAAGCAGTGCAATCATTATCCAGATTAACATACTGTACACCTGTGTGAATTAACGCGACGCACGTAGGTATAAATAAGCACACACCTCGGCGTAAACACGTCATCGCAAACATGGCTTCTCGTGAGCAAATAGCAGCAGAGATGGACCGCATTGCAGAGCAGCAGATGGCACTGATGAAAAAACGCCTAGATTGCCAAAGGCGCATGTTGGAATCCGCCTCTGCGGATGGTGAAGAGGCAGGACCTAGTACTCTGCAAATTTCTGCTTCTGTACCCCAACAATTGAGTGGGGATACCCTGCCACACACACAGAGTGACCAAACTGAGGGAGAATTGGCTTTAGCCACACAAACACAACAGACAGAAGCTGCTAGTGAGGAGGAAGATGGTGATGACCAACAAGAAGAAACCTCACAGGCTACCTCCAGACGGAAGAAAAGACAGCCTGCATTCACTAAGAGGGAGTTGCGTGTCTTGGTCACGCAGGCCATGTCCAAAATACATAGAGGGCCAAAAAACATGGGGGCTGCTACAAAAGATCGCATCTGGAGAGACATCACGCATTCTGTGAATGAAGTTGGCTCTGTCGTCAGAAAATCGCAGGAAGTGAGACGACGGTAAGTGCATCTTGACAGTCCTTTTTCTGTGCTAAGTTGACTAAAAAATGTAGTTACATGTGATGTTATGTCTAGCAAACACAAGCAGAACACGTGTGCTATATATTTACTTAGACCAATAATAATACTCCACTTTGTCCCTCTTTCACAATACATATGTAGGTGGGCCGACTTCAAATCCCGCCTGAAGGCAAAGAGGGCTGCGGAGTGGAATGCCTCAAGGGCTACAGGGGGTGGAACACCTGTTGCTGTGGAGTATACTGACTTGGAGGAGATGGCGATGCCCTGTGTCAGTTATGAGGAGGGCCAAGGGGTGTCTCATATGGACACGGACCTGCCTGAGATTCTGACGGGACATGACTTGGAAGGTAAGTTTACACATTAATTTGTCTGTAATTTGAACTGTATTTAGAATAATAAACTAATTTTGTATCCTACTTTTTCCCCACACATTCTTCAATTTGCTTGCCACAAAACACAGCACAGGGGGGTGAACAGTTTGAGTCACAGGCCGGTTATGTGGTTGAGGCTGAGGTGGAGGGACCTAGTGGGTCTGGCAGTGTGGGCCAACAAATCCCACCTCTGCAGGTTCCTACTGGCCCCCCCACCCAACCCTCTGCTATCCCGGAGATCCTGCTTGAAATCGCTAGGTATGGTGAGAGCCTAAATCGGTTTCAAGACGGGGTCATCCGGGAGGTAAGCCAGATAGCTGTCCGGCTCACTGAGCACCGAACCTGTGTTGAGCAAGGTGTTGCTCAACTCTGCCAAAGTCTGGCAGAGATCAGGCAGGGCCAAGAACAACTTGCCTCCTCATTCCAAAGCCTTGCAAATAACATCTTGCAAGGGCTCCAGGACATCGCTGTCTCCCTTGCCCACAGTGGCAGAGAGCCAACCACATCGGCTCCATCCCCTGCCCCTGCCCAGGAAGAACAGGACACTGGGCAGGCCCAACGAAGGTCGCTCCGCAGACCTTCCAAAGAAGAACAGCCTCAGGCGGGTAGAAAAAGAAGAAAATGATGTCTCTCCAGATGGGCAGCACCCATGTTTTTGTTGTTGCCTCTATGTTATTTTGGAGTTGGCTTGTGTGGCCAGAATGGATAACTCCCTCTTAGTGAAATGTTTTCTTTCTGTTTGGAGGTATTGTAGCCTGTGAGTTTATTTGTATAAACACCAGAGCCATCTTCCTCTTACTAGTGTGCTATGTATTGTTGTGTTTGTGTGGTGGATCCTAATTCTTTCTCATTTGGTATAAAATTTGTGTGTGGCAGGGTGTGTAATATGTTTTATTTATGCTTTAAAAATATACTTTTGTCAGAAGCAGAATTTTGCAGAGTACTGAGTTCTGCTATATAATTATTGTCAGTGCCATCTGCTTGCTGCTTGGTCCATCTCTGCCTGTGAGACTCACGTGGAGCCATGTTGTTTAAATGGTGTGAAATATTATTTCTGTAATAAAAAATATATATTAAAAATTGGTGCAGTTTCTTCAAGGTAATGCATTAGGTAAATCTTATTTCCAGAAAGATTAGGTCAGCATATAGACACTTGGAGACCAATCTGCAATTTCTCCGAAAAAAAAAAAAAAAAACTTAAAAAGGTATGTTTTGCACCACACTTTAATGTCCATATTAAGTAAACAGACCCGACACTTTGTAAAAATATCTATGGTCAACAGGACATAATTTAAAACATTGTCAGATATTAAAAACAAATATTATTGTGACTTTTAAGACTAAATAATAGTGCATGCTGCATTATGTGGGTGTTGGTTTATTTTTAAAAATTTTTGCAGATTTCAATAACTTACACAAATAATTTTACTTGTTTGCATTTGGTAGTCTAACACACATTAAAACATTTCACAAATGCTTACACACCAACGAAAACCACAATAACACCCTTATTTGACAGTGTGTGCGATTTATATGTGAGTAGAATAAACATGTAATGTGTGTTCAGACAATTGCTGGTTGGTAACTTTCATCTGCTCATTAATTAACAAGTAATTGGACATCAGATGAATGTGCTCTCCAATTAACTGTTAATTACTGCATACACACTTGTACCAGTACTTCGCAAATGTAGAGTAACTGCAGACCTACTCGGCTGCTGCGTGAATGTTGCTACGGTTTCCTATGTTAGTTTTAACAGCGACAATGTTTATTTGCGAAAAACACGCCCATTGCGAGTTGCATACTCCCACACTGTACGCCCACTTTCACGCCCATGTCGGAGCATTGCGAAGTCTCGCCTCCGCCACGCCTACGCCACTCCTCGTTTTCGTTTGCAAGTTACGGCTTTTTTTTTTCTGAGTAATTTAGCACAGTTGTCGTACGTATGTACTCGCGCATGCGTAATCACGCATTTGCGCATGCGCAGATACTTACATTTCGTACATTTGCGTTGCGATGACTCTTAGCGACCAACTCGGAATGAGGGCCAGAGTTACATGGAGTTACACAGACATGCACAGAGTTACATGGAGATACACAGAGTTACACAGACATACACAGAGTTACATGGAGTTACACAGAGATACACAGAGTTACACAGAGATACACACAGACATACACAGAGTTACATGGAGTTACACAGACATACACAGAGTTACACAGAGTTACACAGACATACACAGAGTTACATGGAGTTACACAGAAATACACATAGTTACACAGACACACAGAGTTACATGGAGTTACACAGACATACACAGAGTTACATGGAGTTACACAGACATGCACGGAGGTGGTCATTCCGAGTTGTTCGCTCGCAAGCTGCTTTTAGCAGCTTTGCACACGCTAAGCTGCCGCCTACTGGGAGTGAATCTTAGCTTCTCAAAATTGCGAACGAAAGATTCGCAGTTTCTGAGTAGCTCGAGACTTACTCTGCCAGTGCGATCAGTTCAGTGCTTGTCGTTCCTGGTTTGACGTCACAAACACACCCAGCGTTCGCCCAGACACTCCTCCGTTTCTCCAGCCACTCCCGCGTTTTTCCCAGAAACGGCAGCGTTTTTTCACACACACCCAGAAAACGGCCTGTTTCCGCCCAGAAACACCCACTTCCTGTCAATCACATTACGATCATCAGAACGAAGAAAAAACCTTGTAATGCCGTGAGTAAAATACCTAACTGCATAGCAAATTAATACATGCATATATTACTAAATGCTGATTAAACCACTTAATATATATAATTTGTACTACTAACATATGTATCATTAATCAATGAAAAGTACTTCGCGCCCGAATTAATATAGACACACAGGAGCGATAAAAATTCTTTCGCGTCTGTGTGTCTATATATAATTTTAGTAACTGTATTTTATATCTGAAAGTTTATTTGGGCAGCAGTATATTATGGCAACACGTGAGACTGTAGACGAAAGGAATGCGAGGAGAAATCTTTTGTTGAATAATACACTAAGTAGAGAGAATACTTTGGGGGAAGCTAACCCATTAGACATGCACCATTTATTTTTTAGATTAGAAAATAAGATTTTACTTACCGATAAATCTATTTCTCGGAGTCCGTAGTGGATGCTGGGGTTCCTGAAAGGACCATGGGGAATAGCGGCTCCGCAGGAGACAGGGCACAAAAAGTAAAGCTTTTTCCGATCAGGTGGTGTGCACTGGCTCCTCCCCCTATGACCCTCCTCCAGACTCCAGTTAGGTACTGTGCCCGGACGAGCGTACACAATAAGGGAGGATTTTGAATCCCGGGTAAGACTCATACCAGCCACACCAATCACACCGTACAACTTGTGATCTAAACCCAGTTAACAGTATGATAACAGCGGAGCCTCTGAAAGATGGCTTCCTTCAACAATAACCCGAATTAGTTAACAATAACTATGTACAATTTATGCAGATAATCCGCACTTGGGATGGGCGCCCAGCATCCACTACGGACTCCGAGAAATAGATTTATCGGTAAGTAAAATCTTATTTTCTCTATCGTCCTAGTGGATGCTGGGGTTCCTGAAAGGACCATGGGGATTATACCAAAGCTCCCAAACGGGCGGGAGAGTGCGGATGACTCTGCAGCACCGAATGAGAGAACTCCAGGTCCTCCTTAGCCAGAGTATCAAATTTGTAAAATTTTACAAACGTGTTCTCCCCTGACCACGTAGCTGCTCGGCAAAGTTGTAATGCCGAGACCCCTCGGGCAGCCGCCCAAGATGAGCCCACCTTCCTTGTGGAGTGGGCCTTTACAGATTTAGGCTGTGGCAGGCCTGCCACAGAATGTGCAAGTTGGATTGTGCTACAGATCCAACGAGCAATCGTCTGCTTAGACGCCGGAGCACCCATCTTGTTGGGTGCATACAATATAAACAACGAGTCAGATTTTCTGACTCCAGCTGTCCTTGCAATATATATTTTTAATGCTCTGACAACGTCCAGTAACTTGGAGTCCTCCAAGTCACTTGTAGCCGCAGGCACTACAATAGGCTGGTTCAGATGAAATGCTGACACCACCGTAGGGAGAAAATGCGGACGAGTCCGCAGTTCTGCCCTGTCCAAATGGAAAATCAGATATGGGCTTTTGTAAGATAAAGCTGCCAATTCTGACACTCTCCTGGCAGAAGCCAGGGCTAGAAGCATGGTCACTTTCCATGTGAGATATTTCAAATCCACCTTTTTTAGTGGTTCAAACCAATGAGATTTTAGGAAATCCAAAACCACATTGAGATCCCACGGTGCCACTGGAGGCACCACAGGAGGCTGTATATGCAGCACTCCCTTAACAAAGGTCTGGACTTCAGGGACTGAAGCCAATTCTTTTTGAAAGAAAATCGACAGGGCCGAAATTTGAACCTTAATAGATCCCAATTTGAGACCCATTGACAATCCTGATTGCAGGAAATGTAGGAATCGACCCAGTTGAAATTCCTCCGTCGGAGCACTCCGATCTTCGCACCACGCAACATATTTTCGCCAAATTCGGTGATAATGTTGCACGGTTACTTCCTTCCTTGCTTTAATCAAAGTAGGAATGACTTCTTCCGGCATGCCTTTTTCCTTTAGGATCCGGCGTTCAACCGCCATGCCGTCAAACGCAGCCGCGGTAAGTCTTGAAACAGACAGGGACCCTGCTGAAGCAAGTCCCTCCTTAGAGGTAGAGGCCACGGATCTTCCGTGATCATCTCTTGAAGTTCCGGGTACCAAGTCCTTCTTGGCCAATCCGGAACCACTAGTATCGTTCTTACGCCTCTTTGCCGTATAATTCTCAATACTTTTGGTATGAGAGGCAGAGGAGGAAACACATACACCGACTGGTACACCCAAGGCGTTACCAGCGCGTCCACAGCTATTGCCTGCGGATCTCTTGACCTGGCGCAATACCTGTCCAGTTTTTTGTTGAGGCGAGACGCCATCATGTCCACCATTGGTCTTTCCCAACGGGTTACCAGCATGTGGAAGACTTCTGGATGAAGTCCCCACTCTCCCGGGTGAAGATCGTGTCTGCTGAGGAAGTCTGCTTCCCAGTTGTCCACTCCCGGGATGAACACTGCTGACAGTGCTATCACATGATTCTCTGCCCAGCGAAGAATCCTTGCAGCTTCTGCCATTGCACTCCTGCTTCTTGTGCCGCCCTGTCTGTTCACATGGGCGACTGCCGTGATGTTGTCCGACTGGATCAACACCGGTTTTCCCTGAAGCAGATGTTCTGCCTGGCTTAGAGCATTGTATATTGCTCTTAGTTCCAGAATGTTTATGTGAAGAGACGTTTCCAGGCTCGTCCATACTCCCTGGAAGTTTCTTCCTTGTGTGACTGCTCCCCAGCCTCTCAGGCTGGCGTCCGTGGCCACCAGGATCCAATCCTGTATGCCGAATCTGCGGCCCTCCAATAGATGAGCACTCTGCAACCACCACAGAAGAGACACCCTTGTCCTTGGAGACAGGGTTATCCGCAGGTGCATCTGAAGATGCGACCCTGACCATTTGTTCAACAGATCCCTTTGGAAAATTCTTGCGTGGAATCTGCCGAATGGAATTGCTTCGTAAGAAGCCACCATTTTTCCCAGGACTCTTGTGCATTGATGTACAGACACCTTTCCTGGTTTTAGGAGGTTCCTGACAAGCTCGGATAACTCCTTGGCTTTTTCCTCCGGGAGAAAAACCTTTTTCTGAACCGTGTCCAGAATCATCCCTAGGAACAGCAGACGAGTTGTCGGCATTAACTGGGATTTTGGAATATTCAGAATTCACCCGTGCTGTTTTAGCACTTCCTGAGACAGTGCTAATCCCATCTCTAGCTGTTCTCTGGACCTCGCCCTTATTAGGAGATCGTCCAAGTATGGGATAATTAATACGCCTTTTCTTCGAAGAAGAATCATCATCTCGGCCATTACCTTTGTAAAGATCCGAGGTGCCGTGGACAATCCGAACGGCAGCGTCTGAAACTGATAGTGACAGTTTTGTACAACGAACCTGAGGTACCCCTGGTGTGAGGGGTAAATTGGAACGTGGAGATACGCATCCTTGATGTCCAAGGATACCATAAAGTCCCCCTCTTCCAGGTTCGCTATCACTGCTCTGAGTGACTCCATTTTGAACTTGAACTTCTTTATGTACAGGTTCAAGGACTTCAGATTTAGAATAGGCCTTACCGAGCCATCCGGCTTCGGTACCACAAAAAGAGTGGAATAATACCCCTTCCCTTGTTGCAGAAGAGGTACCTTGACTATCACCTGCTGAGAGTACAGCTTGTGAATGGCTTCCAACACCGTCTCCCTTTCGGAGGGGGACGTTGGTAAAGCAGACTTCAGGAAACGGCGAGGTGGATCTGTCTCTAATTCCAACCTGTATCCCTGAGATATTATCTGCAGGATCCAGGGATCTACTTGCGAGTGAGCCCACTGCGCGCTGTAATTTTTGAGACGACCCCCCACGGTCCCCGAGTCCGCTTGAGAAGCCCCAGCGTCATGCTGAGGCTTTTGTAGAAGCCGGGGAGGGCTTCTGATCCTGGGAAGGAGCTGCGTGTTGCTGTCTCTTCCCTCGACCTTTGCCTCGTGGCAGATATGAATAGCCCTTTGCTCTCTTATTTTTAAAGGAACGAAAGGGCTGCGGTTGAAAAGTCGGTGCCTTTTTCTGTTGGGGAGTGACTTGAGGTAGAAAGGTGGATTTCCCGGCTGTAGCCGTGGCCACCAAATCTGATAGACCGACTCCAAATAACTCCTCCCCTTTATACGGCAAAACTTCCATATGCCGTTTTGAATCCGCATCGCCTGTCCACTGTCGCGTCCATAAAGCTCTTCTGGCCGAAATGGACATAGCACTTACCCGTGATGCCAGTGTGCATATATCCCTCTGTGCATCACGCATATAAAGAAATGCATCCTTTATTTGTTCTAACGACAGTAAAATATTGTCCCTGTCCAGGGTATCAATATTTTCAATCAGGGATTCTGACCAAACTACCCCCGCACTGCCCATCCAGGCAGTCGCTACAGCTGGTCGTAGTATAACACCTGCATGTGTGTATATACTTTTTTGGATATTTTCCATCCTCCTATCTGATGGATCTTTAAGTGCGGCCGTCTCAGGAGAGGGTAACGCCACTTGTTTAGATAAGCGTGTTAGCGCCTTGTCCACCCTAGGAGGTGTTTCCCAGCGCTCCCTAACCTCTGGCGGGAAAGGGTATAATGCCAATAATTTCTTTGAAATTATCAGCTTTTTATCAGGGGCAACCCACGCTTCATTACACACGTCATTTAGTTCTTCTGATTCAGGAAAAACTATAGGTAGTTTTTTCATACCCCACATAATACCCTGTTTAGTGGTACCTGTAGTATCAGCTAAATGTAACGCCTCCTTCATTGCCAAAATCATATAACGTGTGGCCCTACTGGAAAATACGGTTGATTCGTCACCGTCACCACTGGAGTCATCGCCTGTGTCTGGGTCTGTGTCGACCGACTGAGGCAAAGGGCGTTTCACAGCCCCTGACGGTGTTTGAGTCGCCTGGACAGGCACTAATTGATTGTCCGGCCGTCTCATGTCGTCAAACGACTGCTTTAGCGTGTTGACACTATCCCGTAGTTCCATAAATAAAGGCATCCATTCTGGTGTCGACTCCCTAGGGGGTGACATCCTCATATTTGGCAATTGCTCCGCCTCCACACCAATATCGTCCTCATACATGTCGACACACACGTACCGACACACAGCAGACACACAGGGAATGCTCCTAACGAAGACAGGACCCACTAGCCCTTTGGGGAGACAGAGGGAGAGTTTGCCAGCACACACCAAAAGCGCTATATATATATCAGGGATAGCCTTATAATAAGTGCTCCCTTATAGCTGCTTTGTTATATCAAAATATCGCCATAAATGTGCCCCCCCCTCTCTGTTTTACCCTGTTTCTGTAGTGCAGTGCAGGGGAGAGACTTGGGAGCCGTCCTGACCAGCGGAGCTGTGAGAGGAAATGGCGCCGTGTGCTGAGGAGATAGGCCCCGCCCCTTTTCCGGCGGGCTCGTCTCCCGCTATTTAGAAAAATTAGGCAGGGGTTAAATATCTCCATATAGCCTCTAGGGCTATATGTGAGGTATTTTTAGCCTTTATAGGTACTCATTTGCCTCCCAGGGCGCCCCCCTCCCAGCGCCCTGCACCCTCAGTGACTGCCGTGTGAAGTGTGCTGAGAGGAAAATGGCGCACAGCTGCAGTGCTGTGCGCTACCTTTAGAAGACTGCAGGAGTCTTCAGCCGCCGATTCTGGACCTCTTCTGATTTCAGCATCTGCAAGGGGGCCGGCGGCGTGGCTCCGGTGACCATCCAGGCTGTACCTGTGATCGTCCCTCTGGAGCTTGATGTCCAGTAGCCAAGAAACCAATCCATCCTGCACGCAGGTGAGTTGACTCCTTCTCCCCTCAGTCCCTCGCTGCAGTGATCCTGTTGCCAGCAGGAATCACTGTAAAATAAAAAACCTAGCTTAAACTTTCTCTAAGCAGCTCTTTAGGAGAGCCACCTAGATTGCACCCTTCTCGGCCGGGCACAAAAATCTAACTGGAGTCTGGAGGAGGGTCATAGGGGGAGGAGCCAGTGCACACCACCTGATCGGAAAAAGCTTTACTTTTTGTGCCCTGTCTCCTGCGGAGCCGCTATTCCCCATGGTCCTTTCAGGAACCCCAGCATCCACTAGGACGATAGAGAAACGCTGTTGATAACTGAGACACGTCATTGGTTAGATAAAATGCTTCTGGTAAAATATAGAAAAGAAAAAATGATCCCAAGAGGCCTTAGAATTTTTAAAACATGTTCATTTAAGGATAATTTGGAGTTAACTGAGAAATGGAATGAAACACTTGATGGTTGTTCTCTCTCCCTGATAGACCTCTTGATCGAATATAGAGAAACAAAGGTTAAAGAAACAACCGGGGAGATAGATAAAATACAGAACCTATTGAAGCCCTTTAATGTTAGAGCGGATTTTAAGGACTCTGAATATAAACTTAATCAGAAACTAGAAGCTTTTGAACAGCAGCTGATATCTACAAAGAACCAAAAACTCACTAGGGATTTGCAGGACTATGAGAGAAAAGAAGTTAGGACATACAATAGAAGATTCAGGAATCATCCTGGACAAGAACTGTCCAACACATACCCTAGGGGGAATTATGGCAATAGAAATAAGGCTAATGGGAGGAATAAGTTTGTAGACCAGGAGAACAATAGAGAGAGTATTGAAGTTAGGAGAGCACCAGCAAAATATCCCAGTCCAAGGGATGATACGAGATTGAGAAACATTCAAATTGAAACAAATAGCACCCGCCCCAATACAGAATATCAGAGAAGGGGAGCTAGACCTAAAACTAAGGAACAAACCACCAACATGGGTAGGGAAAGGACAGATGCCTCCTCTGGTTCCTCTTTTTTAGAGAAAGATCTATACCCTATCTGGAAGAGTCGGAACAGGTTTGCAGCACTGAACCAAGACTCACCCAAAAGAAAGGGTTTCGAATCAGAGGATGCAGAGGAGGAAACAAAAAACACCACCAAAAGTGCAAGAAAAGAATAAGAACTAGGGGGTTATACAATTTATCATCTAAGGTTTTAAGTGAGAGTGAGAAGGCGGTGATTGCAAAGGGGCTAAAATTTGCCCCTACACAGAAACCAGACCTCTTTGAGCTCTTTATTGAGCTCAACAGATTTACAAGGGATCTCTGCAGAAAGAGATACTTTGCAAATAAACTGTTGAAAAATAAGGAGGAGAATCAGTGTCCTATTGTTTTAGACACGACAGATCAAGTAGCTCTTAATATTTTGGTGGAGTTAAAGGAGGAAAGTGGGGAGAATGTAAGAATATTTGATATAAACCCAGTTAATAAAAGCTCCTTTAAGAAGAAATCTGAATTTTACCCGATGCAATACAAGAGTGGGATGATTGAGACCTTCTATACTTCAACCCTAGATGGTCTGAGGGATATCTGTGGTAAAAAGACAAGTAAAAAGGATAATTTACATAAAGAGGAAAGAAAAGCCCTCAAAAAACTAATGGAAGATAAAACCATCATTATTAAGAATGCAGATAAGGGTGGAGGTACAGTGGTACAAGATAAAAGTACATATGAGGAGGAAGCATATAGACAACTAAACAATAAAAAATTTTATTCTAAATTGACCTATAATCCAACATCAGGCTTTGTGAGTGAACTCAGGGGGCTCCTGGACGGGGCTTGTGCAGTTGGTGCAATATCCAAACAGGAATATAATTTTTTATTTAATCCTTATCCTGTTACACCCACGTATTATCATTTGCCCAAAATACACAAATCCCTCACTACACCTCCCGGGCGTCCGATTATTTCTGGTATTGGGTCCCTCACCACCAATTTATCTTCATTTATTGATTCTTTTTTACAGCCACATGTGACTGCACTCAGGTCGTACATCAGAGATTCAATGCATTTTCTGAACTTATTGTCTGCTGTAAGATGGCGTAATGATTATATTTTTATCACTTGTGATATAGAATCACTATATACAAATATTCCACATGTAGGGGGAGTACAGGCTATCAAAAGCTTTTTACTCCAGGATGACGATCTGAGTGAAGCCAGATTGGAGTTTGTTTTGGATGCTATCACTTTCACGCTCACTCATAATTATTTCACCTTTAATACACAATATTATTTACAAATATTGGGTACCGCCATGGGCACCAAGTTCGCCCCAAGCTTTGCCAATCTATATATGGGCCGATTCGAGGAAGATCTCATCTGGTCTGGCTTACATGGGGCGAGCTTGGTGCTATATGGTAGGTACATTGATGATATGTTTTTTATTTGGGAGGGGGATTTAAGTTCGGCTTCTTCTTTTGTGGAAAGTTTAAATACAAATAATTTTGGTTTAAGGCTCACGAGCACGATACACGACACAAAGATTTCCTTTCTGGATATTGCCTTAGAAATTAAGGATGGCATCATAACAACTTCGACCTTTAAGAAAGAGGTCGATAGTAATAAATTCTTAAATTATTCTAGTTGTCATCATCAACCATGGCTAAGAAATATTCCAAAAAGCCAATATATGAGGCACAGACGTAACTGTACAGATATTGCGGATTATGATCAGCAAGCTTATGACCTCACTACTGCACTCCTTGAACAGAGGTACCCTGTGGACATTCTAGATAAAGCAAGAGAACAGGCCAGAAGTACAGATAGAAATATTCTTCTTTCCCCTAAAAAAAGTATTAATTCTAAAGAAAACACTGAACTTAGGTTTATTACTAAATTTAATTCAAGCTCAAGAGAAATTAAACAGCTGTTAAAGAGGAATATGTCCATGTTGAAAGCGGACAAAATATTAGCACCAACGTTGGAAGTAGAACCTCAGATAGTGTTTAAAAAGGCACGGAATCTGCAGAGCTTCTTGACACCAAGTCACTATGTAGGTTCCGGTCCAACAGAAAAATTAGGACAAATGTGGCTCAATTCAGTCCCAGCTAAAAAAGGTTGCTTTAGATGTGGACGGGCAGGTTGTATGACCTGTAAGCATCTGGAGCACAGGAGTACCTATTTTCACTCGACTACCTATAACACTGATTTTGAGATCAAAAGTCATATTGATTGCAATACCACATATGTAGTTTACTTGATAACCTGCATATGTGGTGTGCAATATGTAGGAAGAACCATTCGAAAGCTCAATACAAGATTTTTAGAACACAGACGAAATATAGTGAAAGGAGTGAAAATGCATAGTTTATCTAGGCATGTTCAACAGAGACATATGGGCAAAATAGATGGTTTGAAGCTACAGGGCATTGAACATATACCTATTACAGTCAGAGGTGGAGATAGATTTAATCGCCTCTGCAAGAGAGAGGCTTTTTGGACATTTTCATTGGGTTCATTATTCCCTTTGGGGCTTAATGATAATATAGAAATGAATAATATATAAATTAGGTGGAAAGTAATTGGTTTATTTACATATGGATTCTCCCTCTTCTTATATCTTAAGTATTATAGGAGAAATTTTTTTTCTTCTCTCTCTTTTTTGGCATCTCTTTCTCTTTCTTTTCATGCCCTCCAACTGGCCTTGGATATAGTTTCATTATATTGATGTAGTAAATCATTGGAGTAGAAACATCTTTATAGTGAAATAGGTGCTATGGGGCAGATAAAAAATCCTTTTTTTAGGACAGACAAAATAAGTGGAGAATTTAGTACAAAATATAGATTTTTGAAAAATGTGTGCTATGTTGGATGGAGCGGGATTTGAACCCGGGCCGGCTGGTTGTGGGTCGGGGGCTCTCTCCACCAGGCTAGGCCCCGGGTTGATAATGAAAGGTGAACTGTGGATTCACTTATCCTCTATATTTACCTAATAAGATCAAGTATGCAAATTCTCACGTGTTGTCATTTTTTAATTATCAATTGATGTTTTAAAGAAAGCTATATGTAATTGATTATATATAAAGTATATTAATTGTTAGATATGAATATAAGACAGAATGTTCTTTTTATTTGTTGAATATAATATATTTAACTAGTCATCAAGAAATGATTATGCATATATACCTGGAGTACACCTGTTCCTTATAATGAATGGAAACATGCGATTGGAGGAGACTCTGTTTAAATAAGGGTGCCCTATACAGGTGGTTATCTTCTGAGGAAACCGTTAGAATAACACAACGGAGAAACGCGTTAAGAGTGCCATACTCTTGTGCTTTTAAATCCACTTGGGACTCTGATCTGAACCACACTACCGCAGGAGCTGGTTACTTGTGAAGTTCGGCAGACATCTATCTGTATACCTGCATTCCGGAGGTGAGAAGCATTGCGGTCCCAGCTGGTTTGAAGTCCGGCGGCACGTCTATCTAAACCCTCCCCCTCCCGTTGGACGTATACCTGGGAGAAAACTGGGAGTGCGAACAGTACGTGACCGTGGCTGGGAGCTCTCATCGCGGTCTGTTTCATCTGACCTCCGCGGACGGAGCTACACAGGAGAACTAAGCTGTCAGCGGCGGTATGCTACGGCTCTGAGTAGCTCACAAAGCAACGGGGAAAGTCTGTGCCCGGTCCGCAGAGAGGTGAGAAACAGTGCTTGTGACAAACTATACAAAATAATTCTGCTGAATTCGATGCAATACCTGGCTAAGCGAATTTATGTACATCACAAATAATCAGCATATGAGAAATTTACAGATGAATGGCCATTCAGAGCAAATCTAATCAATACTGAAGCCTGTATCCATTTTAAATACCACAGTTCAATCCTATGAGTGCTTCTCTGAGGTGTGGGACATAATTACAAAATATCTATCTGAGTAAACACAGAAAGGGATTTTGGAACCTGCGTTTGATATTCTGTAGCAGTTGTCATCAAAATCACAATTTATGGACTAAGTGGAATCAATACAGACGGTTGATTAATGATACATATGTTAGTAGTACAAATTATATATATTAAGTGGTTTAATCAGCATTTAGTAATATATGCATGTATTAATATTGCAAACAAGGAAAGAACCTTTTTATGTTTTTAAATTGTAATAAAACCTTATAAAACTTTATGCGCTCTCTCCCTTTATATATATATTAGTTTTATTTTATCTTTGGTAATATTTCAGAGTACCAAGTGGGAGCAGCTTGTAGTTTTATATAATCTAATGTTTTTTGACTAGTTTATATATTTGAAAAGTACTTCGCGCCCGAATTAATATAGACACACAGGAGCGATAAAAATTCTTTCGCGTCTGTGTGTCTATATATAATTTTAGTACTCAGAAACTGCACAGAGAAGTCTTTTCGCAATATTGCAAATACTTCGTTCGCAATTCTGCTAAGCTAAGATTCACTCCCAGAGGGCGGCGGCTTAGCGTGTGTAATGTTGCGAAAAGCGGCTTGCGAGCGAACAACTCGGAATGAGGGCCATAGTTACACAGAGTTACACAGACATACACAGAGTTACATGGAGTTACACACACATACACATAGGCCCTCATTCCGAGTTGTTCGCTCGCAAGCTGCTTTTCGCAACATTGCACACACTAAGCCGCCGCCCTCTGGGAGTGAATCTTAGCTTAGCAGAATTGCGAACGAAGTATTTGCAATATTGCGAAAAGACTTCTCTGTGCAGTTTCTGAGTAGCTCGACACTTACTCTTCCAATGCGATCAGTTCAGTGCTTGTCGTTCCTGGTTTGACGTCACAAACAAACCCAGCGTTCGCCCAGACACTCCCCCGTTTCTCCAGCCACTCCCGCGTTTTTCCCAGAAACGGCAGCGTTTTTTCACACACACCCATAAAACGGCCAGTTTCCGCCCAGAAACACCCACTTCCTGTCAATCACACAACGATCACCAGAACGATGACATTTCTTCATTATGCCGTGAAATGAGGGCCAACGTTACATGGGGTTACAGAGACTTAAATAGATTTACACAGGCTTACATGGAGTCACACAGAGTTACATGGAGTCACACACAGTTACATGGAGTTACACAGACTTACATGGAGTCGTGGTACTATGCAGTGTCACAAATCCCACGATAGAAAACAGGAGAAGTGGTACAATGCAGTGTCCCATACCCCAGTATACAGGACAGGAGAAGTGGTACAATGCAGTGTCCCATATCCCCAGTATACAGGACAGGAGAAGTGGTACTATGTAGTGTCCCATACCCCAGTATACAGAACAGGAGAAGTGGTACTATGTAGTGTCCCATACCCCAGTATACAGAACAGGAGAAGTGGTACTATGCAGTGTCCCATACCCCAGTATACAGAACAGGAGAAGTGGTACTATGCAGTGTCCCATACCCCAGTATACAGAACAGGAGAAGTGGTACTATGCAGTGTCACATATCCCAGTATACAGAACAGGAGAAGTGGTACTATGCAGATGTTACATATCCTATTGTACAGTGCATGAGACGTGGTACTGTGCAGTATCACATATCCTAGTATAGAGACAACTAAAAGTGGTAAAATGCTGAGTCACATAAACCTGTATACAGAAATGGTACTATGCATTGTCACATATTCCAGTTATACAACAGGAGAAATGGCACTATGTAGTGTCACATATCCCAATTATACAACAGGAAGTTGTACTAAGCATACCCCAATATACAGAACATGAGAAGTGGTACTAGTGTCACATATCACAATTAGACAATATGAGAAGTGGCACCAGTGGTGCAAGTGGGCGGGTACGGGTGGGTACGGCGTACCCGTAAGAATTTAGCCATGGGTACGCCGTACCCACACCGACGGGCCGCCGCTCCTCGCACCGCCGCTGATGTGAGGGAAGGAGAGCGCAGCCTGTGCCTCTCCTTCCCCTCAGTCTCCGGCGGGTGTCATAGTTTAATTCAGCGCCGATCCGTGAGCCAATCAGAGCTCGCGGTGCGAGCTCTGATTGGCTCACAGATCGGCGCTGAATTAAACTGTGAGACACCCGCCGGAGACTGAGGGGAAGGAGAGGCACAGGCTGCGCTCTCCTTCCCTCACACAGGATGGCAGCGGCCAGCGGCAGCGGTGAGCAGGGAAGGGGGGGGGGCATGTTATACCTGGCACTGGGGGATATCTGGCACTGGGGGGGGGCATTTCTATCTGGCACTGGGGGATATCTGGCACTGGGGGGCATATATACCTGGCACTGGGGGATATCTGGCACTGGGGGGCATATATACCTGGCACTGGGGGATATCTGGCACAGAGGGGCATGTATACCTGGCACTGGGGGATATCTGGCACAGGGGGGCATGTATACCTGGCACTGGGGGATATCTGGCACAGGGGGGCATGTATACCTGGCACTGGGGGATATCTGGCACAGGGGGGCATGTATACCTGGCACTGGGGGATATCTGGCACTGGGGGGGCATGTATACCTGGCACTGGGGGATATCTGGCACTGGGGGCATATCTGGCACTGTAGGGGCATTTCTGTATCTGGCACGGGGGGCAATGTATATCTGACACAGTGGGAGCATTTGTGTATTCTGGCACTGTGGGGCAATGTGTATCTGGCACTGTGGGGCAATGTATATCTGGCACTGTGGGGCAACGTGTATCTGACACTGTGAGGCAACGTGTATCTGACACTGTGAGGCAATGTATATCTGGCACTCTGGGGGCATTTCTGTATCTGGCACTGTGGGGCAATGTGTATCTGGCACTGTTAGTCAATGTGTATCTGGCACTGTGGGGCAATGTATATCTGGCACTGTGGGGCAACGTGTATCTGGCACTATTGGGGTCATACGTGTATCTGCCCCTCCCCCATATGTGTATCACGCCCCCATTTTCATTGGCCACGCCCCACGTGGCATTTGACCACACCCATTTTTTGCACGCGCCTCCGGCGCGCGCACACAGTACCCGTAAGACATTTTTTCTACTTGCACCACTGAGTGGCACTAAGCAGTGTCACATATCCCAGTATACAGAACATGAGAAGTAGTACTATGTAGTGTGACATATTCCAGCATACAAAACATGAGACGTGGTACTAGTGTCACATATCCAAGTATAATGAACAGGAGAAGTGATACAATGCAGTGTTACATAACCCAGTTATAAAACGTGAGTAGTTGTACTATGCAGTGTCACATATCCCAGTTATAAAACATGAAGTTGTACTATGCAGTGTCACATATCCCGGCATACAGAACAGGAGAAGTGGTAATATGTAGTATCAAATATCCCGACATACAGAACATTAGAAGTAGTACTAGTGTCCCATATCCCAGCATAAATAATAGGAGAAGTGATACTATGCAGTGTCACATATCGCAGTTATACAACAGGAGGAGTTGTACTATGCAGTGTCACATCCCAGTTGTAAAACATGAGAAGTTGTACTATGCAGTGTCACATATCCCAGCATACAGAACATGAGAAGTAACACTAGTGTCACATATCCTAGCATACAGGACATGAGAAGTGGTACTAGTGTCATATATCCCAGTTATAAAGAACAGAAAAAAATGATACTATGTAATGTCACATATCCCAGTATACATAACATGAGAAGTGGTACTATGCAGTGTCACATATCCCAGTATACATAACAGGAGAAGTGGCACTAAGCAGTGTCACATATCCCAGCATAGAAAACATGAGAAGTGGCACTAAGCAGTGTTACATATTAGAGATGAGCGGGTTCGGTTTCTCGGAAACCAAACCCCCCCCGAACTTTACCCTTTTTACACGGGTCTGAGGCAGGTTCGAACCTTCCCGCCTTGCTCGGCTAACCCGAGCGCGCCCGAACGTCATCATCCCACTGTCGGATTCTCGCGAGATTCGGATTCTATATAAGCAGCCGCGCGTCGCCGCCATTTTCACTCGTGCATTGGAGATGATAGGGAGAGGACGTGGCTGGCGTCCTCTCCGTTTATTGTTGAACTTGATTGCTTTATTGCTTAATTGTGGGGAGGATTGGGGAGCAGCTGTTAGGAGGAGTACAGTGCAGAGTTTTGCTGATAAGTGACCACCAGTTTTTATCCGTTCTCTGCCTGAAAAAAAACGCTCCATACCATATCTGTGCTCAGTGTGCTGCATATATCTGTGCTCACACTGCTTAATTGTGGGGACTGGGGAGCAGCTGTATTATATAGCAGGAGTACAGTGCAGAGTTTTGCTGACAGTGACCACCAGTATACGTTGTCTGCCTGAAAAACACTCCATATCTGTGCTCAGTGTGCTGCTTTATTGTGGGGACTGGGGACCACCAGTATAATTAATATTATATAGGAGGAGTACAGTGCAGAGTTTTGCTGACCAGTGACCACCAGTATACTATATATAGCAGTACGGTAGGCCACTGCTGTACCTACTTCTGTGTCGTCATTCATTAAGTATACTATCCATCAACATTCTATACCTGTGGTGCATTTTAGTTTTGCAGTTTGCTGACACAGTGACCACCAGTATACTATATATAGCAGTACGGTAGGCCACTGCTGTACCTACCTCTGTGTCGTCATCCATTAAGTATACTATCCATCTACATTCTATACCTGTGGTGCATTTTAGTTTTGCAGTTTGCTGACACAGTGACCACCAGTATACTATATATAGCAGTACGGTAGGCCACTGCTGTACCTACCTCTGTGTCGTCATTCATTAAGTATACTATCCATCTACATTCTATACCTGTGGTGCATTTTAGTTTTGCAGTTTGCTGACACAGTGACCACCAGTATACTATATATAGCAGTACGGTAGGCCACTGCTGTACCTACCTCTGTGTCGTCATTAATTAAGTATACTATCCATCTACATTCTATACCTGTGGTGCATTTTAGTTTTGCAGTTTGCTGACACAGTGACCACCAGTATACTATATATAGCAGTACGGTAGGCCACTGCTGTACCTACCTCTGTGTCGTCATCCATTAAGTATACTATCCATCTACATTCTATACCTGTGGTGCATTTTAGTTTTGCAGTTTGCTGACACAGTGACCACCAGTATACTATATATAGCAGTACGGTAGGCCACTGCTGTACCTACCTCTGTGTCGTCATCCATTAAGTATACTTACTATCCATCTACATTCTATACCTGTGGTGCATTTTAGTTTTGCAGTTTGCTGACATAGTGATCACCAGTATACTATATATAGCAGTACGGTAGGCCACTGCTGTACCTACCTCTGTGTCGTCATTCATTAAGTATACTATCCATCTACATTCTATACCTGTGGTGCATTTTAGTTTTGCAGTTTGCTGACACAGTGACCACCAGTATACTATATATAGCAGTACGGTAGACCACTGCTGTACCTACCTCTGTGTCGTCATTCATTAAGTATACTATCCATCTACATTCTATACCTGTGGTGCATTTTAGTTTTGCAGTTTGCTGACACAGTGACCACCAGTATACTATATATAGCAGTACGGTAGGCCACTGCTGTACCTACCTCTGTGTCGTCATTCATTAAGTATACTATCCATCTACATTCTATACCTGTGGTGCATTTTAGTTTTGCAGTTTGCTGACACAGTGACCACCAGTATACTATATATAGCAGTACGGTAGGCCACTGCTGTACCTACCTCTGTGTCGTCATCCATTAAGTATACTATCCATCTACATTCTATACCTGTGGTGCATTTTAGTTTTGCAGTTTGCTGACACAGTGACCACCAGTATACTATATATAGCAGTACGTTAGGCCACTGCTGTACCTACCTCTGTGTCGTCATCCATTAAGTATACAATCCATCTACATTCTATACCTGTGGTGCATTTTAGTTTTGCAGTTTGCTGACACAGTGACCACCAGTATACTATATATAGCAGTACGGTAGGCCACTGCTGTACCTACCTCTGTGTCGTCATCCATTAAGTATACTATCCATCTACATTCTATACCTGTGGTGCATTTTAGTTTTGCAGTTTGCTGACACAGTGACCACCAGTATACTATATATAGCAGTACGGTAGGCCACTGCTGTACCTACCTCTGTGTCGTCATTCATTAAGTATACTATCCATCTACATTCTATACCTGTGGTGCATTTTAGTTTTGCAGTTTGCTGACACAGTGACCACCAGTATACTATATATAGCAGTACGGTAGGCCACTGCTGTACCTACCTCTGTGTCGTCATTCATTAAGTATACTATCCATCTACATTCTATACCTGTGGTGCATTTTAGTTTTGCAGTTTGCTGACACAGTGACCACCAGTATACTATATATAGCAGTACGGTAGGCCACTGCTGTACCTACCTCTGTGTCGTCATTCATTAAGTATACTATCCATGTACATTCTATACCTGTGGTGCGCCTCTTTTTTTCTTTGCTTCATGTGCTGTTTGGGGACAATTTTTTTGAAGTGCCATCCTGTCTTGATTGACACTGCAGTGCCACTCCTAGATGGGCCAGGTGTTTGTGTCGGCCACTTGTGTCGCTTAGCTTAGTCACACAGCCACCTTGGTGCGCCTCTTTTTTTCTTTGCATCATGTGCTGTTTGGGGACAATTTTTTTGAAGTGCCATCCTGTCTTGATTGACACTGCAGTGCCACTCCTAGATGGGCCAGGTGTTTGTGTCGGCCACTTGTGTCGCTTAGCTTAGTCACACAGCCACCTTGGTGCGCCTCTTTTTTTCTTGGCATCATGTGCTGTTTGGGGACAATTTTTTTGAAGTGCCATCCTGTCTGACACTGCAGTGCCACTCCTAGATGGGCCAGGTGTTTGTGTCGGCCACTTGTGTCGCTTAGCTTAGTCACACAGCCACCTTGGTGCGCCTCTTTTTTTCTTTGCATCATGTGCTGTTTGGGGACAATGTTTTTGAAGTACCATCCTGTCTGACACTGCAGTGCCACTCCTAGATGGGCCAGGTGTTTATGTCGGCCACTTGTGTCGCTTAGCTTAGTCACACAGCGATCTTGGTGCGCCTCTTTTTTTCTTTGCATCATGTGCTGTTTGGGGACAATTTTTTTTAAGTGCCATCCTGTCTTGATTGACACTGCAGTTCCACTCCTAGATGGGCCAGGTGTTTGTGTCGGCCACTTGTGTCGCTTAGCTTAGTCACACAGCCACCTTGGTGCGCCTCTTTTTTTCTTTGCATCATGTGCTGTTTGGGGACAAATTTTTTTAAGTGCCATCCTGTCTTGATTGACACTGCAGTGCCACTCCTAGATGGGCCAGGTGTTTGTGTCGGCCACTTGTGTCGCTTAGCTTAGTCACACAGCCACCTTGGTGCGCCTCTTTTTTTCTTTGCATCATGTGCTGTTTGGGGACAATTTTTTTTAAGTGCCATCCTGTCTTGATTGACACTGCAGTGCCACTCCTAGATGGGCCAGGTGTTTGTGTCGGCCACTTGTGTCGCTTAGCTTAGTCACACAGCCACCTTGGTGCGCCTCTTTTTTTCTTTGCATCATGTGTTGTTTGGGGACAATTTTTTTGAAGTGCCATCCTGTCTTGATTGACACTGCAGTGCCACTCCTAGATGGGCCAGGTGTTTGTGTCGGCCACTTGTGTCGCTTAGCTTAGTCACACAGCCACCTTGGTGCGCCTCTTTTTTTCTTTGCATCATGTGCTGTTTGGGGACAATTTTTTTGAAGTGCCATCCTGTCTTGATTGACACTGCAGTGCCACTCCTAGATGGGCCAGGTGTTTGTGTCGGCCACTTGTGTCGCTTAGCTTAGTCACACAGCCACCTTGGTGCGCCTCTTTTTTTCTTTGCATCATGTGCTGTTTGGGGACAATTTTTTTGAAGTGCCATCCTGTCTTGATTGACACTGCAGTGCCACTCCTAGATGGGCCAGGTGTTTGTGTCTGCCACTTGTGTCGCTTAGCTTAGCCATCCAGCGACCTCGGTGCAAATTGTAGGACTAAAAATAATATTGTGAGGTGTGAGGTGTTCAGAATAGACTGGAAATGAGTGGAAATTATGGTAATTGAGGTTAATAATACTATGGGATCAAAATGACCCCCAAATTCTATGGTTTAAGCTGTTTTTTAGGGTTTTTTGAAAAAAACACCCGAATCCAAAACACACCCGAATCCGACAAAAGATTTTCGGTGAGGTTTTGCCAAAACGCGTCCGAATCCAAAACACGGCCGCGGAACCGAATCCAAAACCAAAACACAAAACCCGAAAAATGTCCGGTGCACATCACTATATACATATCCTAGAATAGAAAACATGAGACGTGACACTAAGCAGTGTCACATATCCCGGCATACAGAACATGAGAAGTGGCACTAAGCAGTGTCACATATCCCAGCATATAGAACATGAGAGAAGTGGCACTAAGCAGTGTCACATATCCCGGCATACAGAACATGAGAGAAGTGGCACTAAGCAGTGTCACATATCCCGGCATACAGAACATGAGAGAAATGGCACTAAGCAGTGTCACATATCCCAGCATACAGAACATGAGAGACGTGCCACTAAGCAGTGTCACATATCCCAGCATACAGAACATGAGAGAAGTGGCACTAAGCAGTGTCACATATCCTGGCATACAGAACATGAGAGAAGTGGTACTAAGAATTGTCACATATCCCAGCATACAGAACATGAGAGAAGTGGCACTAAGCAGTGTCACATATCCCAGCATAGAGAACATGAGAAGTGGCACTAAGCAGTGTCACGTATCCCAGCATACGGAACATGAGAGAAGTGGCACTAAGCAGTGTCACATATCCCGGCATACAGAACATGAGAAGTGGCACTAAGCAGTGTCACATATTCCAGCATACAGAACATGAGTGAAGTGGCACTAAGCAGTGTCACGTATCCCAGCATACAGAACATGAGAGAAGTGGCACTAAGCAGTGTCACATATCCCAGCATACAGAACATGAGAGAAGTGGCACTAAGCAGTGTCACATATCCCAGCTTACAGAACATGAGAGAAGTGGCACTAAGCAGTGTCACATATCCACGCATACAAAACATGAGATGTGGCACTAAGCAGTGTCACATATCCCGGCATACAGAACATGAGAAGCGACACTAAGCTGTGTCACATATCCCAGCATACAGGACATGAGAGAAGTGGCACTAAGCAGTGTCACATATCCCGGCATACAGAACATGAGAAGTGGCACTAAGCAGTGTCACATATCCCGGCATACAGAACATGAGTGAAGTGGCACTAAGACGTGTCACATATCCTTGCATACAGAACATGCGAGAAGTGGTACTATGCAGTGTCACATATCCCGGCATACAGAGCATGAGAGAAGTGGCACTAAGCAGTGTCTGTCAGATTGTGTTCGGTCTGTGTCCCCGGAGGGGGCGCTAGTGGGTCAGTGGAGGTAGGAGGAAAGAGACGAGGAGGTTGTATCACGTTCTTGCGCATGAGCGCAATGGTATTTTATTCAGCAGATAAGTTATAACAGAAAATGCAGCAGAAATAATATATCAGATGAGAAAGTCAAATACTTGGTATGATAACAAACAGTCTATGGCAATAGATGATAGGTGACTTGAGAAATCATATCCGGAAATAAAACAACAGAATGAATGTCAATGAAATGATACTGGTTTAGAAACCAGAGCCGGGTTTTAAAACAGAGAACTAAGGCAGTAGATGATATTGCAAACCTGAGCATTAGCAGGAGACCAACTCACAGTGCAGGTGATCAGGCACTGGCAGCAGCAAGCTGTGTCACAGGTGGAGGAATGAACACACCTGGAGTTTAGTCTTCAACTGCAGGCTGAAGCACACAAGGTTGTGATGAGTGTGAAGCCCAATGCAGGTTGCCGGTATTGCTGAGCCTTGAAGTTCCACGGGAGCAAGCAGAATCACCAGGAGTATAAGTTCTTAGCAGGAACTCAGGAGAGACAGGAGCTGATCCTTTCATGCAGGTTGTCAGAATGACACAAAGTCCAGGATGCCTGTGAGGTGAAACTGTAGCCTCCTATATACCCCATGGTGTGCAGGGATTGGATGGAGGAAAGGAAAGTGGGTGCGGCCACGCACCGGATTGGCCGCAGCATACTAGCTTGTTTGGAGACTGTCATGGCGGCGCCCACGCCGCGGCCTAGCGGGGACGCGGCGCGCACACGCCTGCTGGCTCAGGAGTACCCCCAGGATCCAGGTGATGACCCATGGCAGGGGCATAGGTGACAGGTGACCGCAGGGAGCCAGGACGGAGTCCGCAGCGGCGGACGGATGCCAGCCTGGTGAGTCGATTCCTGACAGTGTCACATATCCCAGCATACAGAACATGAGAGAAGTGGCACTAAGCAGTGTCACATATCCACGCATACAAAACATGAGATGTGGCACTAAGCAGTGACACATATCCCGGAATACAGAACTTGAGATGTGGCACTAAGCAGTGTCACATATCCCAGCATACAGAACATGAGAGAAGTGGCACTAAGCAGTGTCACATATCCCGGCATACAGAACATGAGAGAAGTGGCACTAAGCAGTGTCACATATCCCGGCATACAGAACATGAGAAGTGGCACTAAGCAGTGACACATATCCCGGAATACAGAACTTGAGATGTGGCACTAAGCAGTGTCACATATCCCAGCATACAGAACATGAGAGAAGTGGCACTAAGCAGTGTCACATATCCCGGCATACAGAACATGAGAAGTGGCACTAAGCAGTGTCACATATCCCAGCATACAGAACATGAGAAGTGGCACTAAGCAGTGTCACATATCCCAGCTTACAAAACATGAGACGTGGCACTAAGCAGTGCCACATATCCCGGCATAAAGAACATGAGAAGTGGCACTAAGCAGTGCCACATATCCACGCATACAAAACATGAGACGTGGCACTAAGCAGTGCCACATATCCCGGCATACAGAACATGAGTAGTTGTACTATGCATTGTCACATATCCCAGCATACAGAACATGAGAGAAGTGGCACTAAGCAGTGTCACATATCCACGCATACAAAACATGAGACGTGGCACTAAGCAGTGTCACATATCCCAGCATACAGAACATGAGAAGTGGCACTAAGCAGTGTCACATATCCCAGCATACAAAACATGAGAAGTGGCACTAAGCAGTGTCACATATCCCAGCATACAAAACATGAGATGTGGCACTAAGCAGTGACACATATCCCGGAATACAGAACATGAGAAGTGGTACTATGCAGTGTCACATATCCCAGCATACAGAACATGAGAGAAGTGGCACTAAGCAGTGTTACATATCCCGGCATACAGAACATGAGAGAAGTGGCACTAAGCAGTGTCACAAATCCCGGCATACAGAACATGAGAGAAGTGGCACTAAGCAGTGTCACATATCCCGGCATACAGAACATGAGAAGTGGCACTAAGCAGTGTCACATATCCCAGCATACAAAACATGAGACGTGGCACTAAGCAGTGCCACATATCCCGGCATAAAGAACATGAGAAGTGGCACTAAGCAGTGTCACATATCCACGCATACAAAACATGAGACGTGGCACTAAGCAGTGCCACATATCCCGGGATACAGAACATGAGAAGTTGTACTATGCATTGTCACATATCCCAGCATACAGAACATGAGAGAAGTGGCACTAAGCAGTGTCACATATCCACGCATACAAAACATGAGACGTGGCACTAAGCAGTGTCACATATCCCAGCATACAGAACATGAGAAGTGGCAGTAAGCAGTGTCACATATCCCAGCATACAAAACATGAGAAGTGGCACTAAGCAGTGTCACATATCCCAGCATACAAAACATGAGAAGTGGCACTAAGCAGTGTCACATATCCCAGCATACAGAACATGAGAAGTGGCACTAAGCAGTGACACATATCCCGGAATACAGAACATGTGAAGTGGTACTATGCAGTGTCACATATCCCAGCATACAGAACATGAGAGAAGTGGCACTAAGCAGTGTCACATATCCCGGCATACAGAACATGAGAGTAGTGGCACTAAGCAGTGTCACATATCCCGGCATACAGAACATGAGAAGTGGCACTAAGCAGTGTCACATATCCCAGCATACAGAACATGAGAAGTGGCACTAAGCAGTGTCACATATCCACGCATACAAAACATGAGAAGTGGCACTAAGCAGTGTCACATATCCCAGCATACAGAACATGAGAGAAGTGGCACTAAGCAGTGTCACATATCCCGGCATACAGAACATGAGAGAAGTGGCACTAAGCAGTGTCACATATCCCGGCATACAGAACATGAGAGAAGTGGCACTAAGCAGTGTCACATATCCCGGCATACAGAAAATGAGAAGTGGCACTAAGCAGTGTCACATATCCCAGCATACAGAACATGAGAGAAGTGGCACTAAGCAGTGTCACATATCCCAGCATACAGAACATGAGAGAAGTGGCACTAAGCAGTGTCACATATCCCAGCATACAGAACATGAGAAGTGGCACTAAGCAGTGTCACATATCCCAGCATACAGAACATGAGAGAAGTGGCACTAAGCAGTGTCACATATCCCAGTATACAGAACATGAGAAGTGGCACTAAGCAGTGTCACATATCCCAGCATACAGAACATGAGAAGTGGCACTAAGCAGTGTCACGTATCCCAGCATACAGAACATGAGAGAAGTGGCACTAAGCAGTGTCACATATCCATGCATACAAAACATGAGACGTAATACTCCGCTGTGCTCTATGGAGCAGCATTGGATCACCTGCGACACAATCACCGACATTTTGCTGCCAATCTGCTACTGATGCCGCAGACCTGTACTATGTGCTGCAACTTCAACCACATCTGAATCAGGCACAATGTGAGGTGCGAGGTGCAGGAACAGAATGAGGCAGAATGTTGGGTGCAGGAACAGGATGAGGCACAGTGTGAGGTGTGAGGTGCAGGAACAGGATGAGGCACAGTGTGAGGTGCAGGAACAGGTTGGGGCACAGTGTGAGGTGCAGGAACAGGATGAGGCACAATGTGAGGTGCAGGAAAAGAAAGAGGCACAATGTGAGGTGCAGGAACAGGATGAGGCACAGTGTGAGGTGTGAGATGCAGGAACAGGATGAGGCACAGTGTGAGGTGCAGGAACAGGATAAGGCACAGTGTGAGGTGCAGGAACAGGATGAGGCACAGTGAGAGGTGCAGGAACAGGATGATGCACAGTGTGAGGTGCAGGAACAGGATGAAGCACAGTGTGAGGTGTGAGGTGCAGGAACAGGATGAGGCACAGTGTGAGGTGCAGGAACAGGATGAGGCAGTGTGAGGTGCAGGAACAGGATGAGGCACAGTGTGAGGTGTAGGAACAGGATGAGGCACAGTGTGAGGTGTGAGGTGCAGGAACAGGATGAGGCACAGAGTGAGGTGCAGGAATAGGATGAGGCACAGTGTGAGGTTTGACACTAGAAGACACTGTAGTAGATAGAGAGCAGAGAGCACAGAATAAGTCACCTGTACTCTGTGTGACTGGAGTGGGCGCTGCTGCTACACACACTGACAGCTGGCGCTGACCTCTCCCAGCCGCCGTACTGACGTCACCAAGATGGCGCTGCCCATGGCCAGGCGTGCTGTGTCCTGCCGGCTGAGGAGCGGACTCCGGGGACTGTGCACCGACCGGCAACCGGCAGCTCAGGTACCCGCGGTCCTCCATCACAGTACAGCCCAGTGCCCACAGTGCCCCCATCACAGCGCAGCCCAATGCCCACAGGGCCCCCTGCTCCCCCATCACATTACAGCCCAATGCCCACCAGTGCCCCCTGCTCCCCCATCACAGTACAGCCCAATGCCCACCAGTGTCCCCTGCTCCCCCATCATAGTGCAGCCCAATGCCCACCAGTGCCCCCTGCTCCCCCATCATAGTGCAGCCCAATGCCCACCAGTGCCCCCTGCTCCCCCATCATAGTGCAGCCCAATGCCCACCAGTGCCCCCTGCTCCCCCATCATAGTGCAGCCCAATGCCCACCAGTGCCCCCTGCTCCCCCATCATAGTACAGCCCAATGCCCACCAGTACCCCCTGCTCCCCCATCATAGTGCAGCCCAATGCCCACCAGTGCCCCCTGCTCCCCCATCATAGTGCAGCCCAATGCCCACCAGTGCCCCCTGCTCCCCCATCATAGTACAGCCCAATGCCCACCAGTACCCCCTGCTCCCCCATCACAGTACAGCTCAGTGCCCCCTGCTCCCCCATCACAGCGCAGCCCAATGCCCACCAGTGCCCCCTGCTCCCCCATCATAGTGCAGCCCAATGCCCACCAGTGCCCCCTGCTCCCCCATCATAGTGCAGCCTAATGTCCATCAGTACCCCCTGCTCCCCCATCATAGTACAGCCCAATGCCCACCAGTGCCCCCTGCTCCCCCATCATAGTGCAGCCCAATGCCCACCAGTGCCCCCTGCTCCCCCATCATAGTGCAGCCTAATGCCCACCAGTGCCCCCTGCTCACCCATCATAGTGCAGCCCAATGCCCACCAGTACCCCCTGCTCCCCCATCATAGTACAGCCCAATGCCCACCAGTGCCCCCTGCTCCCCCATCATAGTGCAGCCCAATGCCCACCAGTACCCCCTGCACACCCGTCATAGTACAGCCCAATGCCCACCAGTGCCCCCTGCTCCCCCATCACAGTACAGCCCAATGCCCACCAGTACCCCTGCTCCCCCATCATAGTACAGCCCAATGCCCACCAGTGCCCCCTGCTCCCCCATCATAGTGCAGCCCAATGCCCACCAGTGCCCCCTGCTCCCCCATCATAGTGCAGCCTAATGCCCACCAGTGCCTCCTGCTCACCCATCATAGTGCAGCCCAATGCCCACCAGTACCCCCTGCTCCCCCATCATAGTACAGCCCAATGCCCACCAGTGCCCCCTGCTCCCCCATCATAGTGCAGCCCAATGCCCACCAGTACCCCCTGCTCCCCCATCACAGTACAGCCCAATGCCCACCAGTACCCCCTGCTCCCCCATCATAGTACAGCCCAATGCCCACCAGTGCCCCCTGCTCCCCCGTCACAGTACAGCCCAATGCCCACCAGTACCCCCTGCTCCCCCATCATAGTACAGCCCAATGCCCACCAGTGCCCCCTGCTCCCCCGTCATAGCGCAGCCCAATGCCCACCAGTACCCCCTGCTCCCCCATCATAGTACAGCCCAATGCCCACCAGTGCCCCCTGCTCTCCCATCATAGTGCAGCCCAATGCCCACCAGTGCCCCCTGCTCCCCCATCACAGTACAGCCCAATGCCCACCAGTGCCCCCTGCTCCCCCATCACAGTACAGTACAATGCCCACCAGTATCCCCGGATCCCCATCACAGTACAGCCCAATGCCCACCAGTGCCCCCTGCTCCCCCATCATAGTGCAGCGCAATGCCCACCAGTGTCCCCTGATCCCCCATCATAGTGCAGCCCAATGCCCACCAGTGTCCCCTGATCCCCCATCATAGCACAGCCCAATGCCCACCAGTGCCCCCTGCCACCCCATCACAGCCCAGTGCCCACCAGTGTCCCCTGATCCCCCATCATAGTGCAGCCCAATGCCCACCAGTGCCCCCTGATCCCCCGTCATAGCGCAGCCCGGTGCCCCCTGATTCCCCGTCATAGCGCAGCCCGGTGCCCCCTGATCCCCCGTCATAGCGCAGCCCGGTGCCCCCTGATTCCCTGTCATAGAGCAGCCCGGTGCCCCCCGATTCCCTGTCATAGCGCAGCCCGGTGCCCCCTGATCCCCCGTCATAGCGCAGCCCGGTGCCCCCTGATCCCCCGTCATAGCGCAGCCCGGTGCCCCCTGATTCCCTGTCATAGAGCAGCCCGGTGCCCCCCGATTCCCTGTCATAGCGCAGCCCGGTGCCCCCTGATCCCCCGTCATAGCGCAGGCCTGTGTCAGTGCTGGGGGGAGACACTTATACCACTTTTCCACCAAATACCATGGTCCAACCCGGGTCAGCCCGTTTACACTGTACTTTCTCCCCAGGTTATTCCCTGCATGTCACTCACAGACACTCCCTTAAGGCGGCCTCCTGCATACACAACCAATCAGCAGCTTCTAAGATTAACCTGGGTTTGCGTCATTTACACAGAGCCCTTTTCTAGGTCCCCAGGTCAGACCAGGGTGGGATTCCCGGGTTACTTAATTTTCTATTTAAGTCCCGAGTCTGACCCGAGATTTGTAACCGTTCCAAACCGGTGTCGGGACTGGCCCCTTTCCACTGCGGCTCTGACCCGGATCGGAGCCGATTACACTGCACACAGGCACAGTAGCCGCCGGGAGTCTCCGCTGCAATTAGACTCTGGCTCCGCCCCCTGACATCACTGGACCCATCCCCGGATCTGTGTTAGTGGTGCGGGAAGCAGCTTCCCCGCCGTGAACCTCTCCAGTCTGTAAACGGGAGATGGGTCTGACGATCTGCCTTACCCGTTTACACTGCCCCTTAATCTGGGTCCTTCCTAGGAAGAAACCTTGTAAAATCGCTGTGCTGGATTCCCGGGTCGGAGGACCCAGATTAACCCTTTTCCACTGAACCACGACCCAGGTTATCACTGCACTAGCCCAGGTTATTGCGGCAGTGGAGAAGGGGTATTAGTGCCCACTCTGTGTTATAGGGATAGATGGCAGTCACAGAGCTGTATGTACTGGGTATGAGGCAGCAGCTTCTCCATGATGTGAGATGGGATGACGCTCTCTGGGTATATAGCATTATAGTATTGTATACTGTAGTATCCCCTAAACCTAACAAAGCATCTAACCCCATTCCCTGTACAGTACCTTCTCCAGGTGTGTATGTACAGTACCTTCTCCAGGTGTGTATGTACAGTACCTTCTCCAGGTGTGTATGTACAGTACCTTCTCCAGGTGTGTATGTACAGTACCTTCTCCAGGTGTGTGCAGTACCTTCTCCAGGTGTGTATGTACAGTACCTTCTCCAGGTGTGTATGTACAGTACCGTCTCCAGGTGTGTATGTACAGTACCTTCTCCAGGTGTGTATGTACAGTACCTTCTCCAGGTGTGTATGTACAGTACCTTCTCCAGGTGTGTATGTACAGTACCTTCTCCAGGTGTGTATGTACAGTACCTTCTCCAGGTGTGTATGTACAGTACCTTCTCCAGGTGTGTATATACAGTACCTTCTCCAGGTGTGTATGTACAGTACCTTCTCCAGGTGTGTGTACAGTACCTTCTCCAGGTGTGTATGTAGAGTACCTTCTCCAGGTGTGTATGTAGAGTACCTTCTCCAGGTGTGTATGTACAGTACCGTCTCCAGGTGTGTATATACAGTGCCTTCTCCAGGTGTGTATGTACAGTGCCTTCTCCAGGTGTGTATGTACAGTACCTTCTCCAGGTGTGTATGTACAGTGCCTTCTCCAGGTGTGTATGTACAGTACCTTCTCCAGGTGTGTATGTACAGTACCTTCTCCAGGCGTGTATATACAGTACCTTCTCCAGGCGTGTATGTACAGTACCTTCTCCAGGTGTGTATGTACAGTACCTTCTCCAGGTGTGTATGTACAGTGCCTTCTCCAGGTGTGTATGTACAGTGCCTTCTCCAGGTGTGTATGTACAGTGCCTGCTCCAGGTGTGTATGTACAGTACCGTCTCCGGGTGTGTATGTACAGTGCCTTCTCCAGGTGTGTATATACAGTACCTTCTCCAGGTGTGTATGTACAGTGCCTTCTCCAGGTGTGTATGTACAGTACCTTCTCCAGGTGTGTATATACAGTACCTTCTCCAGGTGTGTATGTACAGTACCTTCTCCGGGTGTGTATGTACAGTACCTTCTCCAGGTGTGTATGTACAGTACATTCTCCAGGTGTGCATGTACAGTACCTTCTCCAGGTGTGTATATACAGTACCTTCTCCAGGTGTGTATGTACAGTACCGTCTCGGGTGTGTACAGTACCGTCTCGGGTGTGTACAGTACCTTCTCCAGGTGTGTATGTACAGTACCTTCTCCAGGTGTGTACAGTACCTTCTCCAGGTGTGTATGTACAGTACCTTCTCCAGGTGTGTATGTACAGTACCGTCTCCGGGTGTGTACAGTACCTTCTCCAGGTGTGTATGTACAGTACCTTCTCCAGGTGTGTATGTACAGTACCTTCTCCAGGTGTGTATGTAGAGTACCTTCTCCAGGTGTGTATGTACAGCACCGTCTCCAGGTGTGTATATACAGTGCCTTCTCCAGGTGTGTATGTACAGTGCCTTCTCCAGGTGTGTATGTACAGTGCCTTCTCCAGGTGTGTATATACAGTACCTTCTCCAGGTGTGTATGTACAGTGCCTTCTCCAGGTGTGTGTACAGTACCTTCTCCAGGTGTGTATGTAGAGTACCTTCTCCAGGTGTGTATGTACAGTACCGTCTCCAGGTGTGTATGTACAGTGCCTTCTCCAGGTGTGTATGTACAGTGCCTTCTCCAGGTGTGTATGTACAGTACCTTCTCCAGGTGTGTATGTACAGTACCGTCTCCGGGTGTGTATGTACAGTGCCTTCTCCAGGTGTGTATATACAGTACCTTCTCCAGGTGTGTATGTACAGTGCCTTCTCCAGGTGTGTATGTACAGTACCTTCTCCAGGTGTGTATATACAGTACCTTCTCCAGGTGTGTATGTACAGTACCTTCTCCAGGTGTGTATGTACAGTACCTTCTCCAGGTGTGTATGTACAGTACCTTCTCCAGGTGTGTATGTACAGTACCTTCTCCAGGTGTGTATGTACAGTACCTTCTCCAGGTGTGTATGTACAGTACCTTCTCCAGGTGTGTATATACAGTACCTTCTCCAGGTGTGTATGTACAGTACCGTCTCGGGTGTGTACAGTACCTTCTCCAGGTGTGTATGTACAGTACCTTCTCCAGGTGTGTACAGTACCTTCTCCAGGTGTGTATGTACAGTACCTTCTCCAGGTGTGTATGTACAGTACCGTCTCCGGGTGTGTACAGTACCTTCTCCAGGTGTGTATGTACAGTACCTTCTCCAGGTGTGTATGTACAGTACCTTCTCCAGGTATGTACAGTACTTTCTCCATGTGTGTACGTACAGTACCTTCTCTGGGTGTGTACAGTACTTTCTCTGGGTGTGTACGGTACCTTCTCCATGTGTGTACGTACAGTACCTTCTCCGGGTGTGTACGTACAGTACCTTCTCTGGGTGTGTACAGTACTTTCTCCATGTGTGTACGTACAGTACCTTCTCTGGGTGTGTACAGTACTTTCTCTGGGTGTGTACGGTACCTTCTCTGGGTGTGTACGGTACCTTCTCCATGTGTGTACGTACAGTACCTTCTCTGGGTGTGTACGGTACCTTCTCCATGTGTGTACGTACAGTACCTTCTCCGGGTGTGTACGTACAGTACCTTCTCTGGGTGTGTACAGTACCTTCTCCGGGTGTGTACGGTACCTTCTCCGGGTGTGTATGTACAGTACAGTCTCCGGGTGTGTACGTACAGTACAGTCTCCGGGTGTGTACGTACAGTACAGTCTCCGGGTGTGTACGTACAGTACAGTCTCCGGGTGTGTACGTACAGTACAGTCTCCGGGTATGTACAGTACCTTCTCCGGGTGTGTACGTACAGTACAGTCTCCGGCTGTGTACGTACAGTACAGTCTCCGGCTGTGTACGTACAGTACAGTCTCCGGATGTGTACGTACAGTACAGTCTCCGGATGTGTACGTACAGTACAGTCTCCGGGTGTGTACGTACAGTACAGTCTCCGGGTGTGTACGTACAGTACAGTCTCCGGGTATGTACAGTACCTTATCCGGATGTGTACGTACAGTACAGTCTCCGGATGTGTACGTACAGTACAGTCTCCGGGTATGTACAGTACCTTCTCCGGGTGTGTACGTACAGTACAGTCTCCGGATGTGTACGTACAGTACAGTCTCCGGATGTGTACGTACAGTACCGTCTCCGGATGTGTACGTACAGTACCGTCTCCGGATGTGTACGTACAGTACCGTCTCCGGATGTGTACGTACAGTACCGTCTCCGGATGTGTACGTACAGTACCGTCTCCGGATGTGTACGTACAGTACCTCCTCCGGGTGTGTACGTACAGCACCTCCTCCGGGTGTGTACGTACAGCACCTCCTCCGGGTGTGTACGTACAGCACCTCCTCCGGGTGTGTGTGTACGTACAGCACCTCCTCCGGGTGTGTACGTACAGTACCTCCTCCATGTGTGTACGTACAGTACCTCCTCCGGGTGTGTACGTACAGCACCTCCTCCGGGTGTGTGTGTACGTACAGCACCTCCTCCGGGTGTGTACGTACAGTACCTCCTCCATGTGTGTACGTACAGTACCTCCTCCGGGTGTGTACGTACAGTACCTCCTCCGGGTGTGTACATACAGTGCCGCCTCCGGGTGTGTCTGCGGCAGGATCATTCCTTCATTGCAAGCCACAAGGAAGACATACTGTATCCAGGGTAAGTCTCCCATATCCAGAATGCTTGGGGCAAGAAGTATTCTGGATATCACATTTTCAGCCGTTTGGAATATTGCGTACATAGAGGGAGCTGTACTAGGTCTTGGAGAGAGATAAAGTACCAACCAATCAGCTCCTCCCTGTCATTTTTCACTCAGTCTATAACATGGCAATCAGGAGCTGATTGGCTGGTACTTTATTGCTCTCCACGTTACCTCTCTACAAGGCTTAGTACATCTGCCCCATAAGGCACCATCAGTCAGCGGAGAGTCACTATGGATACGGGAGAGTCACTGTCTCGGGCTGGATACGGGAGAGTCACTGTCTCGGGCTGGATACGGGAGAGTCACTGTCTCGGGCTGGATACGGGAGAGTCACTGTCTCGGGCTGGATACGGGAGAGTCACTGTCTCGGGCTGGATACGGGAGAGTCACTGTCTCGGGCTGGATACGGGAGAGTCACTGTCTCGGGCTGGATACGGGAGAGTCACTGTCTCGGGCTGGATACGGGAGAGTCACTGTCTCGGGCTGGATACGGGAGAGTCACTGTCTCGGGCTGGATACGGGAGAGTCACTGTCTCGGGCTGGATACGGGAGAGTCACTGTAGTGCACTCCATGGGGCAGATTTATGATGTTGGTTTTTCATACAGAAATAGTAACTCTATGGGGCCCATTTATCAGTAATCACATTTGCAGCGCTATCTGTGCGCGATATTGGCCCCCACAGTCACATTGTAGGATGAGTATACCGCCCCCTCCTGGTCATTTTTGTATGTGTATTCCATAGGCTGCAGAGGACACTCTCCGGAATACCAATCTGTCAGTATCGCGTCCGATATCTGCTGACGTCCCTCTTTCGTACATTTGGGTGATACTAAATATTTGCTGTTTTCCGTGAATTTGCCGCAAATACTGATAAATGGAGCCCTAAATGCGGCGTGTTAGCAGAAGTTACTGTTGTCCTCTGCAATCCATTGGTGAGAGCCTCTGATCAGCGGCAGCTTAGTAACTCTGCGCCCGTGTGTGTCCGCCTGTGTGTCTGTCCCGTGTGTCCTGCACCTGTGTCTGTCCCGTGTGTCCTGCGCCCGTGTGTCTGTCCCGCGTGTCCTGCTCCCGCGTGTCCTGTGCCCGCATATCCTGCACCCGCGTGTCCTGCTCATGTGGGCTCGGCCTTCATCTCCTGCTCATACCTATGACGTAGTGTAATCCCATTATATTTCTTCAATAGATTATACAGGTCTGATAACAGTGTACTTACCTGCGACTGACCTGGATGTTATATGCTGTGTATTCAAACAGAAACTGAAGCTCCATATAATCCTTGATCCATGACGGGATGTTACATATCTCCGGGGTCTCTCCGTACCCTGTAACGCCTGGCTCTGTCACTAGCGTGTGTGTATAGGGGGAGGGTACCCATTCCGGAATCTTCTTTTCTCATACGTCCTAGAGGATGCTGGGGACACTTCAAGAACCATGGGGTATAGACGGGATCCGCAGGAGACATGGGCACTTTAAGACTTTGAATGGGTGTGAACTGGCTCCTCCCTCTATGCCCCTCCTTCAGACTCAGTTTTAGATCTGTGCCCAGGCAGACTGGATGCACACTGAGGAGCTCTACTGAGTTTCTCTGAAAAGACTTATGTTAGGTTTATTATTTTCAGGGAGAACTGCTGGCAACGGTCTCCCTGCTTCGTGGGACTGAGGGGAGAGAAGTCAGACCTACTTCTAGTGAGTTTAAAGGCTCTGCTTCTTAGGCTACAGGACACCATTAGCTCCTGAGGGTTTGATCACTAGGTATGCCTAGGGGTTCATTCCCAGAGCACGCCGTCACCCCCCTTGCAGAGCCAGAAGTCTGAAGACAGGTGAGTAGAAGAAGATAGAAGACTTCAGTGACGGCTTCTGAGGTACCGCACAGCGATCGCGCAGCGCGCCATGCTCCCATACACGGCAGCACTACAGGGTGCAGGGCACGGGGGGCACCCTGGGCGGCATAAAAAATCCTCATACAAGCTGGCAAAGTGGATAAGATGTGCCAAGGCACAAAATCCTGACCCCCGCCAGCGTTTTTATGTTATGAAATAGCAGGCTGAAGCGCCCCATTGAGGGGGCGGGGCTTAGCCCTCAGCGCCATTTTCTCTTCACAAGAAAGATGTAGAGACGCTAGTCCTTGCCTCCACACTGCTGTACCAAGTAACAGGATGCAAAACGGGGGGGGGGGGAGGGCACAGTTAATTTGGCTTATAGAAGTTATAAAAGCGCTAGAAACTGGTCTGGGCTTTATATTAAGGTTTCAGTACTGGGTTTGAGCGCTGCGTTGTGAGCTGGCAAACTCCCTCTGTGTTTCTCTGACAGGCTTTACTGTGGGTCTGTCTCCTATCTGCCCAGTGTGTCAGTACGCGGGTGTCGGCATATCTGAGGCGGAGTGTTCTTTCCAGGAGGAGACTGTGTTAGGGACAGAAACGGCTGTGGGAGTGACAATGTCGGCACCGCCGACTCCTGATTGGGTAAATGTGTTGAATGCCTTGAATGCTAATGTGGCTCTTATTAATAAGAGATTGGATAAATCTGAATCTCAGAACCAGGCATGGAAGAGATCTGTGGAGGATGTGTTATCACAGGTTCAGACCCCGTCGGGGTCACAAAAACGTTCCTTTGCTCAGTTGGCAGACACATATACCGACACGGACACTGACTCCAGTGTCGACTATAGTGATGCCTAATTAGACCCAAAGTTGGCAAAGAGCATTCAGTACATGATTGTTGCAATAAAAGACGTGTTAAATATCACTGAGGACCCTGCCGTTCCTGATACTAGGGTCTGTATGTATAAGGGAAAGAAACCTGAGGTAACGTTTCCTCCCTCTCATGAACTGAATACTTTTTTTGAGAAAATGTGGGAAAATCCTGACAAAAAGTTTCTGATTCCCAAGAGGATTCAGGTGACGTATCTGTTCCCCTCTAGGGATAGAGAAAAGTGGGAGTCTTCCCCCATTGTGGACAAGGCTCTGTCACTGTTGTCTAAAAAGGTGGCTTTACCGTCTCCTGACACGGCAGCCCTTAAGGATCCTAGACAGGAAAATACGTTAAAATCCATTTACGTCACCACAGGTTCACTACTCAGACCAACCATTGCGTCGGCGTGGGTGAGTAGTGCTATTGAAAAGTGGGCAGATAACTTGTCATCCAATATAGATACCCTAGATAGGGATAGCATTCTATTGACACTGGGTCATATCAGGGACGCTGCGGCCTAACTAAAGGAGGTGGCGAGGGATATTGGCATTTTGGGATCAAGGGCCAATGCCATGGCAATTTCAGCTAGGAGGGCATTGTGGATTCATCAATGGAATGCTGATGCTGGCTCTAAGAAAGCTATGGAGTCGCTCCCGTATAAAGGTGATGTCTTGTTTGGGTACGGTCTCACTGAATTGGTATCTACGGCTACCACGGGTAAGTCGTCTTTTTTGCCTTATGTTCCTGCACAACAAACAAAAGAGAGGCCATTTTCAGATGCAGTCCTTTCGGCCAAATAAATACAAAAAAGGCCTCGCTAATAGGGGAAGAGGAAAAGGTAAAAGATCTCCAGCCGTCGCAGCTTCCCAGGAGCAGAAGTCCTCCCCGGCTTCTGCCAAATCCACCACATGACGCTAAGGCTCCACTGAGGAAGTCCGCACCGGTGGGGGCACGTCTCAAGCTCTTCAGTCAATTCTGGGCTCGTTCGGCCCTGGACCCATGGGTTTTAGAAATAGTGTCCCAGGGGTACAAACTGGAGTTTCAAGACGCTTCCCCTCACCGATTTTTCAAATCGGCCTTACCAGCTTCTCTTCCGGATAGGCAGGTTGTATGCGATGCAATACAAAAGTTATGCCTAAATCAGGTCATTATCAGGGTTCCTCCGTCTCAACAGGGAGAAGGCTTTTATTTCAGCCAGTTTGTGGTCCCGAAGCCGGACGGTTCGGTTCGACCAATTCTGAACCTAAAGTCCCTCAATCTTTACCTAAGAAAATTCAAATTCAAGATGGAATCTCTCCGAGCAGTGATCTCCAGTCTGGAGGAAGGGGATTTCATGGTGTCGGTCGACATAAAGGATGCCTACTTACACATCCCCATATATTCTCCGCATCAGGCTTACCTAAGGTTTGCTATTCAGGATTGTCATTACCAATTTCAGACGTTGTCGTTTGGTCTGTCCACGGCTCCGAGGATTTTCACCAAGGTAATGGCGGAGATGATGATTCTCCTTCGCAGACAAGGAGTCACAATTATCCCTCACTTGGACGATCTCCTGATAAAGGCGAGATCCAAGGACAAACTGGTCCAGGACATTACACTATCCCTGACAGTTCTACAACAACATGGTTGGATCCTAAACTTGCCAAAGTCACAGTTGAATCTGACAAAACGGCTGTCGTTCTTGGGAATGATTCTGGACACAGAATTACAGAGAGTGTTTCTTCCAGAAGAAAAAGCTCTGGAAATCCAGAGTTTGGTCAAACAGATTCTGAAACCGGCAAGAGTGTCAATCCATCAATGCACTCGTTTGCTGGGAAAGATGGTGGAGGCCATTCAATTTGGCAGGTTCCATGCTAGAGTGTTTCAGTGGGACCTGTTGGACAAGTGGTCCGGATCCCACATGCACCGGAAAATAATCCTGTCTTCCAGGACCAGAATCTCACTCCTGTGGTGGCTGCACAGCTCTCGCCTCCTAGACGGACGCAGGTTCGGGATCCAGGACTGGATCCTAGTAACCATGGATGTGAGTCTCCGGGGCTGGGGAGCAGTCACACAGGGAGAAAACTTCCAGGGAAGATGGACAAGCCAGGAAGTTTGTCTACACATAAACGTTCTAGAGTTAAGAGCCATTTACAACGATCCTCATTGTTCCGGACTGGCCGAGGAGGGCTTGGTATCCAGATCTTCAGGAATTACTCATAGGAGATCCCTGGCCTCTTCCTCTACGAGAGGATCTGTTACAGCAGGGGCCGTGCGTATATCACGACTTATTGCGGCTACGTTTGACGGCTTGGCGGTTGAACGCCGGATCTTAGCCTGAAAGGGTATTTCCAGTGAAGTCATTCCCACACTTCTTCAGGCTAGGGAAGATGTAACGGCAAAACATTATCACCGTATTTGGAGAAAATATGTGTCTTGGTGTGAATCCAAGAGGGCTCCTACGGAAGAATTTCAGCTGGGGCGTTTTCTCCATTTTCTGCAAGCAGGTGTGGATGCGGGCCTGAAGTTAGGCTCCATAAAAGTACAAACTTCGGCCTTATCAATTTTCTTTCAAAAAGAATTGGCCTCCCTTCCAGAAGTTCAGACTTTCGTGAAGGGCGTTTTGCACATCCAACCTCCCTTTGTGCCCCCAGTGGCACCATGGGATCTTAATGTGGTGTTGCAGTTCAGTCAATCTCATTGGTTTGAACCTTTACAGAAGGTAGAGTTGAAATTTCTCACTTGGAAAGTGGTCATGTTATTGGCCTTAGCATCCGCAAGACGGGTGTCTGAGTTGGCGGCTTTGTCTCACAAGTCCGTATTTAATCTTCCATGAAGATTGAGCAGAGTTGAGAACTCGTCAGCAATTTCTGCCGAAGGTGGTTTCATCGTTCCAAATGAACCAGCCTATTGTGGTGCCGGTGGCTACTGAAGTTTTTACTGAATCAAAATCTCTCGATGTGGTCAGGGCTTTAAAGATTTATGTCACCAGAATGGCTCCACTTAGGAAAACTGAAGCTTTGTTTGTCCTGTATGCTTCCAACAAGATTGGAAATCCTGCTTCTAAGCAGACTATTGCGCGCTGGATCTGTAATACGATTCAGCATTCTCATTCTACGGCTGGATTGCAGTTACCGAAATCGGTGAAGGCCCATTCTACCAGGAAGGTGGGCTCATCCTGGGCGGCTGCCCGAGGGGTCTCGGCATTACAACTCTGCCGAGCAGCTACTTGGTCGGGTTCAAACACTTTTGCAAAATTTTACAAGTTTGATACCCTGGCTGATGAGGACCTCATGTTTGGTCATTTGGTGCTGCAGAGTCATCCGCGCTCTCCCGCCCGTTCTAGAGCTTTGGTATAAACCCCATGGTTCTTGACGCGTCCCCAGCATCCTCTAGGATGTATGAGAAAATAGGATTTTAATACCTACCGGTAAATCCTTTTCTCTTAGTCCGTAGAGGATGCTGGGCGCCCGTCCCAGTGCGGACTCTATCTGCAGTTGTTACTTACTAAGTTTTGGTTATGTTACACAAAGGTTGTGTTTCTGTTATAGTCAGCCTGTTGCTGACATGGTTCATTCCGTTGACTGGAGTTCTGTTAAATGCCATGTTGTACGGCGTGTTTGTGGTGTGAGCTGGTATGTATCCTACCGTAGTTTAACAAAAAAATCCTTTCCTCGAAATGTCCGTCTCCCTGGGCACAGTTCCTCTAACTGGAGTCTGGAGGTGGGGCATAGAGGGAGGAGACAGTTCACACCCATTCAAAGTCTTAAAGTGCCCATGTCTCCTGCGGATCCCGTCTATACCCCATGGTTCTTGAAGTGTCCCCAGCATCCTCTACGGACTAAGAGAAAAGGATTTACCGGTAGGTATTAAAATCCTATTGTAGAGACCATTCCCTAATATTCCTCCATATTGTGCAGCCTATCAGCTCTGTGAGTTGGTGTATTCTCCTGCTGTTCCCTAAATGTCTGTGTAATGTGTGTACCCAGGCAACTGGCTATAAGTGGGTCTCGTCCAACAACCAGAATGGCCGTGAGATGATATGTGATAGTGCAGGGTGTATAGTTATGTATACTGATAAAATGATGTCATCACAGGGAGCACATGCTGCATACGCAGAGTATAGACTCTCTGTAGAGGAGGAAAGACGAGGACGTACCAAACAGTACAACAGTAAAGATGAGAAGGAAAATGGTGTCATGCTAAGGATATTGGTGGTCATTCTGAGTTGATCGCAACCAGCAACTTTTTGCTGTTGCTGCGATCAACTAGTCCACGCCTATGGGGGAGTGTATTTTAGCGTAGCAGGGCTGCGATCGCTAAACATTTTTCAATCAGAACAAGACTAGCCCTGGACCTACTTACCCTGTGCGACGATCTCTGCGATGCTGGAGCCGGCTTTGACGTCAGACATTTGCCCTCCGTTCACCTGGACACGCTTGCGTTTTCCTCACCACTCCCCAAAAACGGCAGCCAACAGTCCGGATCCGCCCAGGTACGCCGCCTTTCTGTCAATCTTCTTGCGGTCGGCTCTGCGACCGCTTTCTTCGTAGGATGCGACGTAACCCGGCGACCCCTGTCGCCGAGCAACGTCGCGCACGCGCATTTAGCCCGCCGCGCATGCGCATTCCAGACCCGTTCGCACCGCAGCAACAAACCGCTGCGTGCAAACGGGTCGGAATGACCCCCATTGTGTATAATAACATCAAGTACTGATAGGAGAAACAAACAGATGAGGGAGAAGAGAGGACAGGAGTAAGAGGGAGAAGAGAGGACAGGAGTAAGAGGGAGAAGAGAGGACAGGAGTAAGAGGGAGAAGAGAGGACAGGAGTAAGAGGGGGAGAGAGGACAGGAGAAAGAGGGAGAAGAGGGGACAGGAGTAAGAGGGAGAAGAGAGGACAGGAGTAAGAGGGGGAGAGAGGACAGGAGTAAGAGGGAGAAGAGAGGACAGGAGTAAGAGGAAGAAGAGAGGACAGGAGTAAGAGGGAGAAGAGAGGACAGGAGTAAGAGGGAGAAGAGAGGACAGGAGTAAGAGGGAGAAGAGAGGACAGGAGTAAGAGGGAGAAGAGAGGACAGGAGTAAGAGGGGGAGAGAGAGAACAGGAGTAAGAGGGAGAAGAGAGGACAGGAGTAAGAGGGAGAAGAGAGGACAAGAGTAAGAGGGAGAAGAGAGGACAGGAGTAAGAGGGAGAAGAGAGGACAGGAGTAAGAGGGAGAAGAGAGGACAGGAGTAAGAGTAAGAGGGAGAAGAGAGGACAGGAGTAAGAGGGAGAAGAGAGGACAGGAGTAAGAGGGAGAAGAGAGGACAGGAGTAAGAGGGGGAGAGAGAGGACAGGAGTAAGAGGGAGAAGAGAGGACAGGAGTAAGAGGGGGAGAAAGGACAGGAGTAAGAGGGAGAAGAGAGGACAGGAGTAAGAGGGAGAAGAGAGGACAGGAGTAAGAGGGAGAAGAGAGGACAGGAGTAAGAGGGAGAAGAGAGGACAGGAGTAAGAGGGGGAGAGAGGACAGGAGTAAGAGGGAGAAGAGAGGACAGGAGTAAGAGGGGGAGGGAGGACAGGAGTAAGAGGGAGAAGAGAGGACAGGAGTAAGAGGGGGAGAGAGGACAGGAGTAAGAGGGGGAGAGAGGACAGGAGTAAGAGGGGGAAGAGAGGACAGGAGTAAGAGGGGGAGAGAGGACAGGAGTAAGAGGGGGAGAGAGGACAGGAGTAAGAGGGGGAGAGAGGACAAGAGTAAGAGGGGGGAGAGGACAGGAGTAAGAGGGAGAAGAGAGGACAGGAGTAAGAGGGAGAAGAGAGGACAGGAGTAAGAGGGGGAGAGAGGACAGGAGTAAGAGGGAGAAGAGGGGACAGGAGTAAGAGGGAGAAGAGAGGACAGGAGTAAGAGGGGGAGAGAGGACAGGAGTAAGAGGGAGAAGAGAGGACAGGAGTAAGAGGGAGAAGAGAGGACAGGAGTAAGAGGGAGAAGAGAGGACAGGAGTAAGAGGGAGAAGAGAGGACAGGAGTAAGAGGGAGAAGAGAGGACTGGAGTAAGAGGGAGAAGAGAGGACAGGGGTAAGAGGGAGAAGAGAGGACAGGAGTAAGAGGGAGAAGAGAGGACAGGAGTAAGAGGGAGAAGAGAGGACAGGAGTAAGAGGGGGAGAGAGAGGACAGGAGTAAGAGGGAGAAGAGAGGACAGGAGTAAGAGGGGGAGAAAGGACAGGAGTAAGAGGGACAAGAGAGGACAGGAGTAAGAGGGAGAAGAGAGGACAGGAGTAAGAGGGAGAAGAGATGACAGGAGTAAGAGGGAGAAGAGAGGACAGGAGTAAGAGGGAGAAGAGAGGACAGGAGTAAGAGGGGGAGAGAGGACAGGAGTAAGAGGGGGAGAGAGGACAGGAGTAAGAGGGAGAAGAGGGGACAGGAGTAAGAGGGAGAAGAGAGGACAGGAGTAAGAGGGGGAGAGAGGACAGGAGTAAGAGGGAGAAGAGAGAACAGGAGTAAGAGGGAGAAGAGAGGACAGGAGTAAGAGGGGGAGAGAGAGAACAGGAGTAAGAGGGAGAAGAGAGGACAGGAGTAAGAGGGGGAGAGAGAGAACAGGAGTAAGAGGGAGAAGAGAGGACAGGAGTAAGAGGGAGAAGAGAGGACAAGAGTAAGAGGGAGAAGAGAGGACAGGAGTAAGAGGGAGAAGAGAGGACAGGAGTAAGAGGGAGAAGAGAGGACAGGAGTAAGAGGGAGAAGAGAGGACAGGAGTAAGAGGGGGAGGGAGGACAGGAGTAAGAGGGAGAAGAGAGGACAGGAGTAAGAGGGAGAAGAGAGGACAGGAGTAAGAGGGGGAGAGAGAGAGGACAGGAGTAAGAGGGAGAAGAGAGGACAGGAGTAAGAGGGGGAAGAGAGGACAGGAGTAAGAGGGGGAAGAGAGGACAGGAGTAAGAGGGGGAAGAGAGGACAGGAGTAAGAGGGGGAAGAGAGGACAGGAGTAAGAGGGGGAGAGAGGACAGGAGTAAGAGGGGGAGAGAGGACAGGAGTAAGAGGGGGAGAGAGGACAGGAGTAAGAGGGGGAGAGAGGACAGGAGTAAAAGGGAGAAGAGGACAGGAGTAAGGGGGAGAGAGGACAGGAGTAAGAGGGGGAGAGAGGACAGGAGTAAGAGGGGGAGAGAGGACAGGAGTAAGAGGGAGAAGAGAGGACAGGAGTCAGAGGGGGAGAGAGGACAGGAGTAAGAGGGAGAAGAGAGGACAGGAGTAAGAGGGAGAAGAGAGGACAGGAGTAAGAGTGGGAGAGAGAGGACAGGAGTAAGAGGGAGAAGAGAGGACAGGAGTAAGAGGGGGAGAGAGGACCGGAGTAAGAGGGAGAAGAGAGGACCGGAGTAAGAGGGAGAAGAGAGGACAGGAGTAAGAGGGAGAAGAGAGGACAGGAGTAAGAGGGAGAAGAGAGGACAGGAGTAAGAGGGAGAAGAGAGGACAGGAGTAAGAAGGAGAAGAGAGGACAGGAGTAAGAAGGAGAAGAGAGGACAGGAGTAAGAGGGAGAAGAGAGGACAGGAGTAAGAGGGGGAGAGAGAGAACAGGAGTAAGAGGGAGAAGAGAGGACAGGAGTAAGAGGGAGAAGAGAGGACAGGAGTAAGAGGGGGAGAGAGGACAGGAGTAAGAGGGAGAAGAGAGGACAGGAGTAAGAGGGAGAAGAGAGGACAGGAGTAAGAGGGAGAAGAGAGGACAGGAGTAAGAGGGAGAAGAGAGGACAGGAGTAAGAGGGAGAAGAGAGGACTGGAGTAAGAGGGGGAGAGAGGACAGGAGTAAGAGGGAGAAGAGAGGACTGGAGTAAGAGGGGGAGAGGACTGGAGTAAGAGGGAGAAGAGAGGACTGGAGTAAGAGGGAGAAGAGAGGACTGGAGTAAGAGGGGGAGAGAGGACAGGAGTAAGAGGGAGAAGAGAGGACAGGAGTAAGAGGGGGAGAGAGGACAGGAGTAAGAGGGAGAAGAGAGGACAGGAGTAAGAGGGAGAAGAGAGGACAGGAGTAAGAGGGGGAGAGAGAGGACAGGAGTAAGAGGGAGAAGAGAGGACAGGAGTAAGAGGGGGAGAGAGGACCGGAGTAAGAGGGAGAAGAGAGGACCGGAGTAAGAGGGAGAAGAGAGGACAGGAGTAAGAGGGGGAGAAAGGACAGGAGTAAGAGGGAGAAGAGAGGACAGGAGTAAGAGGGAGAAGAGAGGACAGGAGTAAGAGGGAGAAGAGAGGACAGGAGTAAGAGGGAGAAGAGAGGACAGGAGTAAGAGGGAGAAGAGAGGACTGGAGTAAGAGGGGGAGAGAGGACAGGAGTAAGAGGGAGAAGAGAGGACAGGAGTAAGAGGGGGAGGGAGGACAGGAGTAAGAGGGAGAAGAGAGGACAGGAGTAAGAGGGGGAGAGAGGACAGGAGTAAGAGGGGGAGAGAGGACAGGAGTAAGAGGGAGAAGAGAGGACAGGAGTAAGAGGGGGAGAGAGGACAGGAGTAAGAGGGGGAGAGAGGACAGGAGTAAGAGGGGGAGAGAGGACAGGAGTAAGAGGGGGAGAGAGGACAGGAGTAAGAGGGAGAAGAGAGGACAGGAGTAAGAGGGGGAGAGAGGACAGGAGTAAGAGGGAGAAGAGAGGACAGGAGTAAGAGGGGGAGAGAGAGGACAGGAGTAAGAGGGAGAAGAGAGGACAGGAGTAAGAGGGGGAGAGAGGACCGGAGTAAGAGGGAGAAGAGAGGACCGGAGTAAGAGGGAGAAGAGAGGACAGGAGTAAGAGGGGGAGAGAGGACAGGAGTAAGAGGGAGAAGAGAGGACAGGAGTAAGAGGGAGAAGAGAGGACAGGAGTAAGAGGGAGAAGAGAGGACAGGAGTAAGAAGGAGAAGAGAGGACAGGAGTAAGAGGGAGAAGAGAGGACAGGAGTAAGAGGGGGAGAGAGAGAACAGGAGTAAGAGGGGGAGAGAGGACAGGAGTAAGAGGGAGAAGAGAGGACAGGAGTAAGAGGGAGAAGAGAGGACAGGAGTAAGAGGGAGAAGAGAGGACAGGAGTAAGAGGGAGAAGAGAGGACAGGAGTAAGAGGGGGAGAGAGGACAGGAGTAAGAGGGGAAGAGAGGACTGGAGTAAGAGGGAGAAGAGAGGACAGGAGTAAGAGGGAGAAGAGAGGACAGGAGTAAGAGGGGGAGAGAGGACAGGAGTAAGAGGGAGAAGAGAGGACAGGAGTAAGAGGGAGAAGAGAGGACAGGAGTAAGAGGGAGAAGAGAGGACAGGAGTAAGAGGGAGAAGAGAGGACAGGAGTAAGAGGGAGAAGAGAGGACAGGAGTAAGAGGGGGAGAGAGAGGACAGGAGTAAGAGGGAGAAGAGAGGACAGGAGTAAGAGGGAGAAGAGAGGACAGGAGTAAGAGGGAGAAGAGAGGACAGGAGTAAGAGGGGGAGGGAGGACAGGAGTAAGAGGGAGAAGAGAGGACAGGAGTAAGAGGGAGAAGAGAGGACAGGAGTAAGAGGGGGAGAGAGAGAGGACAGGAGTAAGAGGGAGAAGAGAGGACAGGAGTAAGAGGGGGAAGAGAGGACAGGAGTAAGAGGGGGAAGAGAGGACAGGAGTAAGAGGGGGAAGAGAGGACAGGAGTAAGAGGGGGAAGAGAGGACAGGAGTAAGAGGGGGAGAGAGGACAGGAGTAAGAGGGGGAGAGAGGACAGGAGTAAAAGGGAGAAGAGGACAGGATTAAGGGGGAGAGAGGACAGGAGTAAGAGGGGGAGAGAGGACAGGAGTAAGAGGGGGAGAGAGGACAGGAGTAAGAGGGGGAGAGAGGACAGGAGTAAGAGGGAGAAGAGAGGACAGGAGTAAGAGGGGGAGAGAGGACAGGAGTAAGAGGGAGAAGAGAGGACAGGAGTAAGAGGGAGAAGAGAGGACAGGAGTAAGAGGGGGAGAGAGAGGACAGGAGTAAGAGGGAGAAGAGAGGACAGGAGTAAGAGGGGGAGAGAGGACCGGAGTAAGAGGGAGAAGAGAGGACAGGAGTAAGAGGGAGAAGAGAGGACAGGAGTAAGAGGGGGAGAGAGGACAGGAGTAAGAGGGAGAAGAGAGGACAGGAGTAAGAGGGAGAAGAGAGGACAGGAGTAAGAGGGAGAAGAGAGGACAGGAGTAAGAAGGAGAAGAGAGGACAGGAGTAAGAGGGAGAAGAGAGGACAGGAGTAAGAGGGGGAGAGAGAGAACAGGAGTAAGAGGGGGAGAGAGGACAGGAGTAAGAGGGAGAAGAGAGGACAGGAGTAAGAGGGAGAAGAGAGGACAGGAGTAAGAGGGAGAAGAGAGGACAGGAGTAAGAGGGGGAGAGAGGACAGGAGTAAGAGGGGAAGAGAGGACTGGAGTAAGAGGGAGAAGAGAGGACAGGAGTAAGAGGGAGAAGAGAGGACGAGGAGTAAGAGGGAGAAGAGAGGACCAGGAGTAAGAGGGAGAAGAGAGGACAGGAGTAAGAGGGAGAAGAGAGGACTGGAGTAAGAGGGGGAGAGAGGACAGGAGTAAGAGGGAGAAGAGAGGACTGGAGTAAGAGGGGGAGAGAGGACTGGAGTAAGAGGGAGAAGAGAGGACTGGAGTAAGAGGGAGAAGAGAGGACTGGAGTAAGAGGGGGAGAGAGGACAGGAGTAAGAGGGAGAAGAGAGGACAGGAGTAAGAGGGGGAGAGAGGACAGGAGTAAGAGGGAGAAGAGAAGACAGGAGTAAGAGGGAGAAGAGAGGACAGGAGTAAGAGGGAGAAGAGAGGACTGGAGTAAGAGGGGGAGAGAGGACAGGAGTAAGAGGGAGAAGAGAGGACTGGAGTAAGAGGGAGAAGAGAGGACTGGAGTAAGAGGGAGAAGAGAGGACTGGAGTAAGAGGGGGAGAGAGGACTGGAGTAAGAGGGAGAAGAGAGGACAGGAGTAAGAGGGAGAAGAGAGGACTGGAGTAAGAGGGAGAAGAGAGGACTGGAGTAAGAGGGAGAAGAGAGGACTGGAGTAAGAGGGGGAGAGAACAGGAGTAAGAGGGGGAGAGAGAGGACAGGAGTAAGAGGGACAGGAGAGAAAGAGGGGAGACACTGCAGAGCGTATGAAACCCCGGGCAGCGCCAGGACCAGGGACGTGCGGTGAGCTAAATGTCTCAGGAGGCACTGGCTAGCACCAAAGCCAGATTTACATGCAATATATGAGCCAAAGGGTACATCTGGGCATTATAAACAGGTGCAGCGGTATAAACTCCTGGAAATTTTATGAGTTTTGATTTGAGAGGTGCGGAAAAGATAAGCAGGGGGGGCACTGCTTCACCTGTCAAAGACTTTTTGCTGCAGAATTTTGGTATAAAAATGATTAGAATAATAGAAAAAAAGATATTTCAAACATATTCTTTGTACTTTACATATACTTTACACAGTAAAAACTCTTGTGCAAACGTTAGTATGACGGGAAAGGCTCTGCCTCACCCCACCGCACGTCACTGGCCAGGACATCTAGTGTGTAATAAAATGGAATTATTCTGCATTGACGCTGGGACTGTTCTGTGTGTTCTGGATGCTAAGGAAACAGTTTCCCGGCTGTAGGTTCCAGCTGCAGTCAGTGCAGTGCAGGAAAACGTTTCTGTAGTAATAATCTCATATGTGGTAATTACCCATAGCGACCTCTGCAGCCGGGGGACCCATGAGCTAATATGGAGTGCCGGGTGTGGTGACCTGTGTCCCGGTATATAAGGGATTATTTCATGCTCAGACCTGTGGCCGGCAGTGTTAGCGGTGTGCAGGCGTTTGTCGGATTGTTATTGGGGAGGGCGGGTGGGGGATTCTCTGCTCCCCACTTACATCAGCCTCATTAATCACCCCATTGTATGCAGGCCCTGTACTCTAAACACAGCTTTCCTCCCGGGAGAGCCCATCAGTCTTCCCTGTCATGGTGATCAGCAGGGGTTGTCTCCTGCCGTCCCAGCTCTCATCTCCCGTCTCCGACCTGCCACCTATGCCGAATGTGTTCCCCATGGCTGCACGTTACACTGGCAGAGCGCCCCGTGTTACCGGTCTGAGGAGCCGCAGGGATAATGGCTGCCGGGGTCCCCCCTTTGTTTGCAGATTATTTGCGTCATTAATTTATTACCAATCCGAAATGTCAAAAGAATTTCACTTTCTTGAGCCAAAAAAACCTTTGCTGACAGAACCATTTATCACTCTGTCTTTCTGCATTCAGCGTGGTCTCAAGAGCTTGCACTCTAGAGAGAGACCTGCAAACATTTCACACATTACATTATCAGGAGTTGTATACAGCTGCCGCGAGGTCCGTTGTATCGATTATACAACACGGAGGTTATTAGGGTAGACGTGTCCTTCATGCTACACACCAAGAGGATGCGTCCCGGCGGTTGTCACAAGCCCAGAATACAGTTCCCTCCCTTGTAGTGGGTCCCCCAGTTGTCCCTGACTAGTATATATCCACATTACCGCTTAAGGTCCTCCGTGACCTGGTCCCCGTTCCATTGTAAGTCTATTCTGTGTCCTAATAGTTATTCCAGCTTTGGACACGTCCCCACCAAACAGGCTGTGGCCCATACATGTGTAATAGGCCTGTGCGTGTCTCGTTGCAGGATGGAAAACTCTGCTTGTTCTCCGGCATCCAGCCCACAGGCATCCCCCACCTGGGGAACTACCTGGGCGCCCTGCAGAGCTGGGCCAGCCTGCAGGACGAGTTCGGGTTGGTGCTGTTCAGTGTTGTGGACCTACATTCCATCACCGTACCCCAGGACCCGGACAGGCTGCGGGAGAGCGTACTGGACATGACTGCCTGCCTGCTAGCCTGTGGAATCAACCCTGACAAGAGCTGTGTCTTTCAGCAGTCTCGGGTGGGTATGGTGGGCAGTCAGGTGGACTCCGGGTGGTGGGGCAGGACTCTGATGGAGGTGTTGTAGTGGGAGGGAGCGCCAGGTGAAGGGTGTAGTTTTATAGGTGAAAGGGACATCAGGTGGTGGTGGGGCAGGTGATGGTTGGAGAGGCTACAGGTGAAGGGTGTTGTTTTATTGGTGAAAGAGGCTTCAGGTCGGGTTGTTGGATGGGTGAAGTCACAGAGGTGAGGGGTGGAGGTGCTGTGCTGGCAGAGGCTCCTGGTGGAGATGTGGTAGTGTTATGGGCACTTGATGGGGTGCTGTGCTGGTAAGGGCCTCCGGGTGGAGGTGGGGGTGTGATGGTTGGAGAGGATCCAGGTGGTGGTGTGGTAGTGTAATGGGCTCTTGGTGTGGTGCTGTGCTGGGAAGGTGCTCCAGGTGGTGGTGGGGCAGGTGATGGTTGAAGAGGCTCCAGGTGGAGGTGTGAAGGGTATAGTTTTATAGGCAGGAGGAACACCAGGTGGGGTTGTTGGATGGGTAAAGTCACAGAGGTGAGTGGTGTGTAGGTTGGAGGTGTATGCTGGCAGAGGCTCCTGGTGGGGGTGTGATGGATGTAGAGGCTCCAGATGGAGGTGTGATAGTGTGATGGGCTCTTGGTGCGGTGCTGTGCTGGGAAGAGGCTCCAGGTGGGGGTGTGATGGATGGAGAGGCTCCAGGTGGAGGTGTGGTAGTGTTACCGGCTCTTGGTGGGGTGCTGTGCTGGGAAGAGGCTCCGGGTGGGGGTGTGATGGTTGGAGAGGCTCCAGGTGGAGGTGTGGTAGTGATAACGGCTTTTGGTGGGGTGCTGTGCTGGGAAGAGGCTCCAGGTGGAGGTATGGTAGTGTTATCGGCTCTTGGTGGGGTGCTGTGCTGGGAAGGGGCTCGAGGTGGTGTGATGGATGGAGAAGTTCCTGGTGGAGGTGTGGTAGTGTTACCGGCTCTTGGTGGGGTGCTGTGCTGAGAACGGGTGCCGGGTAGAGGTGGGGGTGTAATGGTTGAAGAGGCTCCAGGTGGACTTATGGTAGTATTACCGGCTCTTTGTGGGGTGCTGTGATTGGAAGGGCTTTATGTGGAAGTGCGGTAGTGGGAGTACTGGAGGCACCGAGATAGGAGGGAGTCTAGGTGGATGTGCGATTGGCCTCAAGTGGAAGTTTGGTAGTGGGAGGGGTATAGGTGGGGTGGCAGTGGTGGCCTCAGGTGGAAATGCAGTGATGGGAGGGGTGGATTTCCAGAGGTGGGATGGGCCTCAGTTGGAAGTGCGCTGGTGCATGGATATGCAGATATATTACTATGATCCTGTCCAATGAGTCCTATAATTACTGAGGTTATTCTGTTCTCTGTATGGTCCTCCTGTTGTGTCCAGGTACCAGAACACGCTGAGCTTGGCTGGATTCTCGGCTGCCTGACGTCCATGCCGCGGATCAGGCACTTGCCGCAGTGGAAGGTGAGTCGTAGAGTTTGTGGATAGAGAAACACCCTACAATCTGACCCTCACAGCCTGACGCCTTGCAGAGCCCTGTCTCTCTTACCTGCCGGGGAAACGGTTTCGTAAGATCAGGTTGATTTATGCTTAGACGTTGCCCACAGCGACTACGGTGTATAGAGCGTTATTCGTACAATGCGATCTCCTGCGCTCCATCCGGCAGCACTTTGATAGTGTGACGTGCGATAGTGGGTGGGGGCTGTTTCCCGGGTACAGATAGAACTGAGTAAACGCCTTTCACTTATGACATTGCGCCCTGTTCAGTGATGTTCCTCCATGCCTGATATAACTCACGTCTCTCTCCTGACTATCACTAGATGAAGAGCCAGACGCAGAAGAATGAAGGAAGTGTTGGGCTGTTCACCTACCCGGTGCTGCAGGCGGCTGACATACTGCTGTACAAGTAAGATCTGGCTACTTACCGCCTCCTCTGTAAGCCGATCTCCCCCATAGATGCTGTAACCTCCCTGGTGACTGATTAGCACACGGCGCTGCCGGCATCCTCTATATCTGGCTACAGAACCCTAATCGCTGTACATACCTGTAAGTCCCGGCCTCAGCCAGCCTGTTATCACCTCTGTTCCCCAATTAGCGAGCGGCCCCCGGAGACGCTATAACTCGACCAGCGGCCTCCTCGCACCAATAAGACAATTAGTCATTTGTCAGGCGTCGTGCAAATGTTGCTGTTGGCCGGAACCTGCGGAGAGGGACTTGTTCCGCTAAATGTTGGCAAATCCGTCCCCACCAGCTGCCAGGAGCGCGCGGATTGCTGACGTACTCATTAACCCCTCCAGTCGCCTAGCTGCTGGCTGACGGCGGCTCCTGTTACATGCCTGTGTTCTGTGGTCGGACAGGTACAGGGGCCGGAGATCCTGATCTGTAGGGACGTCTGTGTGGCGTTCAGTGTACATTAGTGACCGGTGTGGTTATATATAGGTGTGACCGGTAGGGACGTCTGGGTGGCGCTCGGTGTACATTAGTGACCGGTGTGGTTATATATAGGTGTGACCGGTAGGGACGTCTGTGTGGCGCTCGGTGTACATTAGTGACCGGTGTGGTTATATATAGGTGTGACCGGTAGGGATGTCTGTGTGGCGCTCGGTGTACATTAGTGACCGGTGTGGTTATATATAGGTGTGACCGGTAGGGATGTCTGTGTGGCGCTCGGTGTACATTAGTGACTGGTGTGGTTATATATAGGTGTAACCGGTAGGGACGTCTGTGTGGCGCTCGGTGTACATTAGTGACCGGTGTGGTTATATATAGGTGTGACCGGTAGGGACGTCTGTGTGGCGCTCAGTGTACATTAGTGACCGGTGTGGTTATATATAGGTGTGACCGGTAGGGATGTCTGTGTGGCGCTCGGTGTACATTAGTGACTGGTGTGGTTATATATAGGTGTGACCGGTAGGGATGTCTGTGTGGCGCTCGGTGTACATTAGTGACCGGTGTGGTTATATATAGGTGTGACCGGTAGGGACGTCTGGGTGGCGCTCGGTGTATATTAGTGACCGGTGTGGTTATATATAGGTGTGACCGGTAGGGATGTCTGTGTGGCGCTCGGTGTACATTAGTGACCGGTGTGGTTATTATATATAGGTGTGACCGGTAGGGATGTCTGTGTGGCGCTCAGTGTACATTAGTGACCGGTGTGGTTATATATAGATGTGACCGGTAGGGACGTCTGTGTGGCGCTCAGTGTACATTAGTGACCGGTGTGGTTATATATAGGTGTGACCGGTAGGGACGTCTGTGTGGCGCTCGGTGTACACTAGTGACCGGTGTGGTTATATATATATATATATATATATATATATATATAGGTGTGACCGGTAGGGACGTCTGTGTGGCGCTCAGTGTACATTAGTGACCGGTGTGGTTATATATAGGTGTGACCGGTAGGGATGTCTGTGTGGCGCTCGGTGTACATTAGTGACCGGTGTGGTTATATATAGGTGTGACTGGTAGGGATGTCTGTGTGGCGCTCAGTGTACATTAGTGACCGGTGTGGTTATATATAGGTGTGACCGGTAGGGACGTCTGTGTGGCGCTCGGTGTACATTAGTGACCGGTGTGGTTATATATAGGTGTGACCGGTAGGGACGTCTGTGTGGCGCTCAGTGTACATTAGTGACCGGTGTGGTTATATATAGGTGTGACCAGTAGGGACGTCTGTGTGGCGCTCGGTGTACATTAGTGACCGGTGTGGTTATATATAGGTGTGACCAGTAGGGACGTCTGTGTGGCGCTCGGTGTACATTAGTGACCGGTGTGGTTATATATAGGTGTGACCGGTAGGGATGTCTGTGTGGCGCTCGGTGTACATTAGTGACCGGTGTGGTTATATATAGGTGTAACCGGTAGGGATGTCTGTGTGGCGCTCGGTGTACATTAGTGACCGGTGTGGTTATATATAGGTGTGACCGGTAGGGACGTCTGGGTGGCGCTCAGTGTACATTAGTGACCGGTGTGGTTATATATAGGTGTGACCGGTAGGGATGTCTGTGTGGCGCTCGGTGTACATTAGTGACCGGTGTGGTTATATATAGGTGTGACCGGTAGGGACGTCTGGGTGGCGCTCGGTGTACATTAGTGACCGGTGTGGTTATATATAGGTGTAACCGGTAGGGACGTCTGTGTGGCGCTCGGTGTACATTAGTGACCGGTGTGGTTATATATAGGTGTAACCGGTAGGGACGTCTGGGTGGCGCTCGGTGTACATTAGTGACCGGCGTGGCAGATGCACTGGTTATATATAGGTGTGACCGGTAGGGACGTCTGTGTGGCGCTCGGTGTACATTAGTGACCGGTGTGGTTATATATAGGTGTGACCGGTAGGGACGTCTGTGTGGCGCTCAGTGTACATTAGTGACCGGTGTGGTTATATATAGGTGTGACCAGTAGGGACGTCTGTGTGGCGCTCGGTGTACATTAGTGACCGGTGTGGTTATATATAGGTGTGACCAGTAGGGACGTCTGTGTGGCGCTCGGTGTACATTAGTGACCGGTGTGGTTATATATAGGTGTGACCGGTAGGGATGTCTGTGTGGCGCTCGGTGTACATTAGTGACCGGTGTGGTTATATATAGGTGTCTGTGTGTCTGTGTGGCGCTCGGTGTACATTAGTGACCGGTAGGGACGTCTGGGTGGCGCTCAGTGTACATTAGTGACCGGTGTGGTTATATATAGGTGTGACCGGTAGGGATGTCTGTGTGGCGCTCGGTGTACATTAGTGACCGGTGTGGTTATATATAGGTGTGACCGGTAGGGACGTCTGGGTGGCGCTCGGTGTACATTAGTGACCGGTGTGGTTATATATAGGTGTGACCGGTAGGGACGTCTGGGTGGCGCTCGGTGTACATTAGCGACCGGCGTGGCAGATGCACTGGTTATATATAGGTGTGACCAGTAGACTCCGGGGCACAGGGAATAATATGATGTAACATCTGTGGAGTTGTGAATCACATCGTGTGGCCGGAGAGACCCCCAGCCACATGTGTATTGGCGGCTGCGGCACTGAAGGGGTTAACCCTTAAGTGCCGCCGCCATTACAGAGGACAATGGGCGCTTGGCGCCACTTTTATATGTATACTGGCGCTAGGCACCATCTTTAAAATGTGTGGGCGCTAGGTGCTGTGAATTTATATGTTTTTAAAATGTTTTTTTAATGTGAGCCGCGGTCCCGAAACTCTCCGGCGACCGCGGCAGTGAGGTATCCCCCCAGCATGTTGAGCTGTTTGTGCGCGCCGGGGGAGAAGGGAGAGCCGCTGCAGCGCTCAGAGGTGGCCTCAGCACTCGGGAGGTGGACATCCGCAGCAGCCGTGACAAGCGTCCTGGGCTGCAGGGGGGTGCACCTAAGGCCAGATCACTGCCGGAGGCTGCGGGCTAGCCGGCTCCCTGCGCGGCGAGGGGGCGAGAGTGCGCCGCTCATGGGGGACCGGGCTAGCTGGCTCCCTAGTTGCGGAGGTGTGTGTAGGTAACTGGACGCTGGGGACTAGGAGCTACGCTCCCGGTGCCTCAGCCGCCTAGATAGACACAGAACTACGGCGGTCGGGACGAGTGTCCTGACCCGCTTCGCTTCACATCAGGGGAGGCCATTACGTAGTGCCCCACTTGGGGGACAGGGAGAGCCAGCTCCCTGGACCCCAGAGGCAGGCAGAGTCCCGGCCGGCTGGGGGACGGGGGAAGCCAGCCCCCATACCTCCAGCACTGGGAGAGCCCCAGCAGCCAGGCTGCAGGGCTAAGGGAGCCCAGCACTGAGCGCTAGGCACAGCAAAAATAATGCTTCTAAATGTATTAATATATATTGTGATGTGAGGCTACAGTGCCTGGGTATATGGAGGGCACAGGCTCAGACTATATATTTAAAGAGAAATGTACAGTGTATTTAAATGTATTTTAAAGGAAAATGCACTTACTTGGTTGTGTGTCCCAGGAGGGGGGAATCCATGGCTGTGCAGGCTGATAGATTCCCCCAGACCTTTTCACCTAAAACAGAATGCCTTCTCCTCCAGCCTCACCCTTAAAAATGGCATGGGGAGAGAGAAGAGGAGCTCAGCTCTCCAACAAGCTGAGTGGTTTTCTGGAGCTCCATAGAGATCACCTGTGGTGGACAGGAAACCCTGACCGGGGATCTAGGCTGCCCAGCTCTGGAGCCCGAATTCAGGCTGCAGATGGTGAGCTAGGTCCCGGGCAGGTTTCTGGAAGTCAGTTTAGGTAGGAAAACTTCCCCCAGCCTAGACTGAACGGCATCGGGGCGTATCTTGATCCTCCAAGATGGGACGGTCAAAGGGGAGTGACCACTCCCCACTGTCCATAGAGGACAATGGTAGCTGTGCATGTGACCAAGGCATGCACAGCCCATGGGTAAACATTGATTGGTTGTAAACCACAGGGCGGACTTACCCCCTGTGGTATTGTGTATTGGAGTAGGATAAAAGGAGGGCAGTTGCCCCATGAAAAGTGTATTATACCATTTCCATTCTGCTGTAACATCTTGCTGTATTGCTGTTGCCCCTAGCAATAGGGAAGAGTCTTTTTGAAGACTATTTGAGCAAATAAACATCATCTGCCTCAAGACGACCGCTTTATCTTGTGACCTGCAGGGCTCGGCGAAACCTAGCCCCGTTTTCTGGCTGTCCAGGGTGTATCCAGCGTCTCCAAGTTCAGCCTTCCGCCAGCTACCGGGTAGAGTCCTAGTCAAGCGACTAGTGGGGATTCGTCAACACCACACAGGTGTGGTAAAGCGGCGTGTCGACGCATACAGGGCAGAACCGTGGTTCCAGACGCCATGGCAGGTTATGAGTTTGGTGGTGGCAGCGTAGAACCCGCCCAATGCGCAGTGGGTGGAGTCAGTAACAGGCGGTTACTGACGGTAGGCGGGAATCCCCTATGTGGCCAGGTCCCATGTGATCTAAAACTCCATTCTGTGTACTGGGGAGGGGACGCGAAAGCGGTGAGCGCTGTCGTACGGGACCGTCCGGTCACACATTGGCTTTGCTGTATTTTCTCGACGTTCATCATGTCAGCATGGTCAGACTGTCAGTATGCTTGGCATGTTGGCATTGGTCCCGCTGACATTCATCATATTGACACTGTTGAAATGTTGACTTGAGTAGAATATCGACAAAATGTCTCTGGTGCTTTAGTGGTGACTTTAGTTGGTCCGGTGGCTTCACGGGTCCAGCAGTCAGGGGATCCAGTGGCTCTGCCGGTAGGGAGTTTTGCTAATCTCTAACCCTAACGTCTCCTCCCGCAGCCTAACCCTAACCCTCCCCTAGTGCCTAACCCTAACCACCCACCCATAGCCTAACTCTTCCCCTAGTGCCTAACCCTAACCTCTCCTCTCCTGCCGCCTAACCCTCCTCCTAAAGCCTAACACAAATCCTTCCACTAGTGCCGTAACCTAAACTCCCCCCTAGTGGCTAATCATAACCTCCCGTCCCGTAGCCTAACCCTAAACCTCCCCTTCCACAGTCTAACCTCCCTGACTCACCCTAACCCTCCTCCTAATGCCTAAAACAAATCCTCCCCCTAGTGCCTAATCATAACCTCCCGTCGCCTAACCCTCCCCCTAGTGCCTAACACTAACCCTCCTTGTAGTTCCAAACCTCCCCTCCCACAGCCTAACCCTGACCCTCCCCTCCCACAGGCTAACCCTCCCCTCCCACAGCCTAACCCTCCCCTCCCACAGCCTAACCCTCCCCTCCCACAGCCTAACCCTAACCCTCCCTTCCCACAGCGTAATCCTAACCTTCCCTCCCCCTAACCCTCCCGTAGCCTAGCCCTCCCCTCCCGCAGCCTAACCCTAGCCCTCCCCTCCCGCAGCCTAACCCTAGCCCTCCCCTCCCGCAGCCTAACCCTAACTCTCCCCTCCCGCAGCCTAACCCTAACTCTCCCCTCCCGCAGCCTAACCCTAACTCTCCCCTCCCGCAGCCTAACCCTAACTCTCCCCTCCCGCAGCCTAACCCTAACTCTCCCCTCCCGCAGCCTAACCCTAACCTCCCCTCCTGCAGCCTAACCCTAACCCTCCCCTCCCGCAGCCTAACCCTAATCCTCCCCTCCAGCAGCCTAACCCTAGCTCTCCCCTCCCACAGCCTCACCCTAACTCTCCCCTCCCACCTCCTAACCCTCCCCTCCCGCAGCCTAACCCTCCCCTCCTGCAGCCTAAGCCTAACCCTCCCCTCCCCCACAGCCTAACCATCCCCCGAAGCCTAACCCTCCCCTACCCGCAGCCTAACACTAACCCTCCCCTCCTGCAGCCTAACACTCCCCTCCCATATCCTGATCCACCCCTCCCGCAGCCTAACCCTAACACTCCCCTCCCACAGCCTAACACTAACCTCCCATCTCATGTCCTGACCCACTCCTCCTGCAACCTAACCCTAACCCTCCCCTTCCACAGCCTAACCTCCCTGACTCACCCTAACCCTCCCCCTAGTGGCTAACACTAACCCTCTTTGTAGTTCCAAACCTCCTGTAGCCTAACCCTCCTCCTAATGCCTAACACAAATCCTTCCACTAGTGCCTAATCATAATCTCCCCTCCTGTAGCCTAACCCTCCCCCTAGTGCCTAACCCTAATCCTCACCCTAGTACCTAACACTAACCCTCCTTGTAGTTCCAAACCTCCCCTCCCACAGCCTAAGCCTAACCCTCCCTTCCCACAGCGTAACCCTAACCCTCCCCTCCCGCAGCGTAACCCTAACCCTCCCCTCCCGCAGCCTAACCCTAACCCTCCCCTCCCGCAGCCTAACCCTAACCTTCCCCTCCCGCAGCCTAACCCTAACTCTCCCCTCCCGCAACCTATCCCTAACCTCCCCTCCCGCAGCCTACGCCTAACCCTCCCCTCCTGCAGCCTAACCGTAACTGTCCCCTTCCGCAGTGTAACCCTAATCTCCCCTCCAGTAGCCTAACCATCCCCTCCCGCAGCCTAACCCTTCCCTATCGCAGCCTAACCCTAACCCTCCCACAGCCTAACCCTCCCCTTTGCCACAGCCTAACCCACCCCTCCCGCAGCCTAAGCCTAACCCTCCCCCACAGCCTAACCTTCCCCTCCTGCAGCCTAAGCCTAACTCCCCTCCCCCACAGCCTAACCCTCCCCTTCCCCACAGCCTAACCCTTCCCTCCCGCAGCCTAACCCTCCCACAGCCTAACCCTCCCCTCCCCCGCAGCCTAAGCCTAACCCTCCCCCACAGCCTAACACTCACCTCCCGCAGCCTAACACTAAACCTCCCCACCCCCACAGCCTAACCCTCCCCTTCCCGCAGCCTAACCTTAACACCCCCCCCCCCCCCCCCCACAGCCTAACCCTAACACTCAACTCCCACAGCCTAACACTAACCTCCCATCCCATATCATGACCCTCCCTTCCCGGAACCTAACCCTCCCCTCCCGCAGCCTAAGCCTAACCCTCCCATCCTGCAGCCTAAACCTAACCCTCCCCTCCCGCAGCCTACACCTAACCCTCCCCTCCCGCAGCCTAAACCTAACCCTCCCCTCCCGCTGCCTAACCCTAACCTCCCCTCCCGCTGCCTAACCCTAACCTCCCCTCCCGCTGCCTAACCCTAACCTCCCCTCCCGCTGCCTAACCCTAACCTCCCCTCCCGCAGCCTAACCCTAACCTCCCCTCCCGCAGCCTAACCCTAACCTTCCCTCCCGCAGCCTAACCCTAACCTCCCCTCCCGCAGCCTAACCCTACCACCCCTCCCGCAGCCTTACCCTAACCCTCCCCTCCCACAGCCTAACCCTTCCATCCCTGACCCACCCCTCACACAGCCTAACCCTCCCCCCCTTGCAGCCTAAGCCTACTATTCCCCTCCCACAGCCTAACACTATCCTCTCATCCCATATCCTGACCCTCCCCCTAGTGCCTAAACCTCCCCTCCCACAGCCTAACCTTCCCCTCCCCTCCCACAGCCTAACCCTAACCTCCCCTCCCGCAGCCTAACCCTAACCTCCCCTCCCGCAGCCTAACCCTAACCTCCTCTACCGCAGCCTAACCCTAACCTCCTCTACCGCAGCCTAACCCTAACCTTTCCCTCCTGCAGCCTAACCCTAACCTTTCCCTCCTGCAGCCTAACCCTAACCTTCCCCTCCTGCAGCCTAACCCTAACCTCCCCTCCTGCAGCCTAACCCTAACCTCCCCTCCTGCAGCCTAACCCTAACCTCCCCTCCTGCAGCCTAACCCTAACCTCCCCTCCTGCAGCCTAACCCTAACCTCCCCTCCTGCAGCCTAACCCTAACCTCCCCTCCCGCAGCCTAACCCTAACCTTCCCCTCCTGCAGCCTACCCCTAACCCTCCTCTCCTGCAGCCTAACCCTCCCCTCCCACAGCCTAACCCTAACCTCCCCTACCGCAGCCTAACCCTAACCTCCCCTCCTGCAGCCTAACCCTCCCGCAGCCTAACCCTCCCCTCCTGCAGCCTAAGCCTAACCCTCCCCTCCCCCACAGCCTAACCATCCCCCGCAGCCTAACCCTCCCCTACCCGCAGCCTAACACTAACCCTCCCCTCCTGCAGCCTAACACTCCCCTCCCATATCCTGATCCACCCCTCCCGCAGCCTAACCCTAACCCTCCCCTTCCACAGCCTAAACTCCCTGACTCACCCTAACCCTCCCCCTAGTGGCTAACACTAACCCTCTTTGTAGTTCCAAACCTCCTGTAGCCTAACCCTCCTCCTAATGCCTAACACAAATCCTTCCACTAGTGCCTAATCATAATCTCCCCTCCCGTAGCCTAACCCTCCCCCTAGTGCCTAACCCTAATCCTCACCCTAGTACCTAACAATAACCCTCCTTGTAGTTCCAAACCTCCCCTCCCACAGCCTAACCCTAACCCGCCCCTCCCACAGCCTAACCCTCCCCTCCCACAGCCTAACCCTCCCCACAGCGTAACCCTAACCCTCCCGCAGCCTCACCCTAACCCTCCCCTCCCGCAGCCTAACCCTAGCCCTTCCCTCCCGCAGCCTAACCCTAGCCCTTCCCTCCCGCAGCCTAACCCTAACCTTCCCCTCCCGCAGCCTAACCCTAACCTTCCCCTCCCGCAGCCTACCCTATTCTCCCCTCCCGCAGCCTAACCCTAACTCTCCCCTCCCGCAACCTAACCCTAACTCTCCCCTCCCGCAACCTAACCCTAACCTCCCCTCCCGCAGCCTAAGCCTAACCCTCCCCTCCCGCAGCCTAACCGTAACTGTCCCCTTCCGCAGTGTAACCCTAATCTCCCCTCCAGTAGCCTAACCATCCCCTCCGGTAGCCTAACCATCCCCTCCCGCAGTCTAACCCTTCCATATCGCAGCCTAACCCTAACCCTCCCACAGCCTAACCCTCCCCTTCCCCACAGCCTAACCCACCCCTCCCGCAGCCTAAGCCTAACCCTCCCCCACAGCCTAACCTTCCCCTCCTGCAGCCTAAGCCTAACTCCCCTCCCCCACAGCCTAACCCTCCCCTTCCCCACAGCCTAGCCCTCCCCTCCCGCAGCCTAACCCTCCTCTCCCCTCCTGCAGCCTAAGCCTAAACCTCCCCTCCCCCACAGCCTAAACCTCCCCACCCGTAGCCTAACCCTTCCCTCCCGCAGCCTAACCCTCCCACAGCCTAACCTTCCCCTCCCCTCCCACAGCCTAACCCTAACCTCCCCTCCTGCAGCCTAACCCTAACCTCCCCTCCCGCAGCCTAACCCTAACCTCCCCTCCCGCAGCCTAACCCTAACCTTCCCCTCCTGCAGCCTTCCCCTAACCCTCCTCTCCTGCAGCCTAACCCTAACCCTCCCACAGCCTAACCCTAACCCTCCCGCAGCCTAACCCTAACCCTCCCGCAGCCTAACCCTAACCTTCTTTCCTGCAGCCTAACCCTCCCCTCCCGCAGCCTAACCCTAACCTCCCCTCCCGCAGCCTAACCCTCCCCTTCCCGCAGCCTAACCCTCCCCTTCCCGCAGCCTAACCCTCCCCTTCCCGCAGCCTAACCCTCCCCTCCCGCAGCCTAACCCTAACCTTCCCCTCCTGCAGCCTAACCTTCCCCTCCTGCAGCCTAACCCTAACCTCCCCTCCTGCAGCCTAACCCTAACCTTCCCCTCCTGCAGCCTGACCCTAACCTTCCCCTCCTGCAGCCTAACCCTAACCTTCCCTTCCCACAGCGTAATCCTAACCTTCCCTCCCCCTAACCTTCCCCTCCCATAGCCTAACCCTCCCCTCCCGCAGCCTAACCCTTGCCCTCCCCTCCCGCAGCCTAACCCTAACTCTCCCCTCCCGCAGCCTAACCCTAACTCTCCCCTCTCGCAGCCTAACCCTAACTCTCCCCTCCCGCACCCTAACTCTCCCCTCCCGCACCCTAACCTCCCCTCCCGCACCCTAACCTCCCCTCCCGCAGCCTAACCCTCCCCTCCCACAGCCTAACCCTAACCTCCCTTCCTGCAGCCTAACCCTAACACTCCCCTCCCACCGCCTAACCCTAACCCTCCCCTCCCGCAGCCTAACCCTCCCGCAGCCTAACCCTAACTCTCCCCTCCCACCTCCTAACCCTAACCCTCCCCTCCCGCAGCCTAACCCTAACTCTCCCCTCCCACAGCCTAACCCTAACTCTCCCCTCCCGCAGCCTAACCCTAACTCTCCCCTCCCGCAGCCTAACCCTAACTCTCCCCTCCCGCAGCCTAACCCTAACTCTCCCCTCTCGCAGCCTAACCCTAACTCTCCCCTCCCGCACCCTAACCTCCCCTCCCGCAGCCTAACCCTCCCCTCCCACAGCCTAACCCTAACCTTCCCCTCCTGCAGCCTAACCCTAACCTCCCCTCCTGCTGCCTAACCCTAACCTTCCCCTCCTGCAGCCTAACCCTAACCTTCCCTTCCCACAGCGTAATCCTAACCTTCCCTCCCCCTAACCTTCCCCTCCCATAGCCTAACCCTCCCCTCCTGCAGCCTAACCCTAACCTCCCCTCCCGCAGCCTAACCCTAACCTCCCCTCCTGCAGCCTAACCCTAACCTCCCCTACTGCAGCCTAACCCTAACACTCCCCTCCCACCGCCTAACCCTAACCCTCCCCTCCCACCTCCTAACCCTCCCCTCCCGCAGCCTAACCCTAACTCTCCCCTCCCGCAGCCTAACCCTAACTCTCCCCTCCCGCAGCCTAACCCTTACCCTCCCCTCCCGCAGCCTAACCCTTACCCTCCCCTCCCGCAGCCTAACCCTAACTCTCCCCTCCCGCACCCTAACCTCCCCTCCCGCAGCCTAACCCTCCCCTCCCACAGCCTAACCCTAACCTTCCCCTCCTGCAGCCTAACCCTAACCTCCCCTCCTGCAGCCTAACCCTAACCTTCCCCTCCTGCAGCCTAACCCTAACCTTCCCTTCCCACAGCGTAATCCTAACCTTCCCTCCCCCTAACCTTCCCCTCCCATAGCCTAACCCTCCCCTCCCGCAGCCTAACCCTAACCTCCCCTCCCGCAGCCTAACCCCCCCTCCTGCAGCCTAACCCTAACCTCCCCTCCTGCAGCCTAACCCTAACACTCCCCTCCCACCGCCTAACCCTCCCCTCCCGCAGCCTAACCCTCCCCTCCCGCAGCCTAACCCTAACTCTCCCCTCCCACCTCCTAACTCTCCCCTCCCGCAGCCTAACCCTAACTCTCCCCTCCCGCAGCCTAACCCTTACCCTCCCCTCCCGCAGCCTAACCCTTACCCTCCCCTCCCGCAGCCTAACCCTAACTCTCCCCTCCCGCACCCTAACCTCCCCTCCCGCAGCCTAAGCCTAACCTCCCCTCCTACAGCCTAACCCTAACTGTCCCCTCTCGCAGTGTAACCCTAATCTCCAGTAGCCTAACCATCCCGTCCCGCAGCCTAACCCTAACCTTCCCTCCCGCAGCCTAACCCTAACCTTCCCTCCCGCAGCCTAACCCTAACCTTCCCTCCTGCAGCCTAACCCTAAACTCCCCTCCTGCAGCCTAACCCTAACCTTCCCCTCCTGCAGCCTAAACCTAACCCTCCCATCCCGCACTCTAACCCTCCCATCCCTAACCCTCCCCTCCAGCACCCTAACCCTCCCCTCCTGCAGCCTAACCCTAACCCTCCCCTCCTGCAGCCTAACCCTAACCTTCCCCTCCTGCACCCTAACCCTCCCCTCCTGCAGCCTAACCCTCCCCTCCCACAGCCTAACCCTAACCTCCGCTCCCGCAGCCTAACCCTAACCTTCCCCTCCTGCACCCTAACACTAACCTCCCCTCCCGCAGCCTAACCCTAAACCCCCTCCCGCAGCCTAACCCTAACCTCCCCTCCCGCAGCCTAACACTAACCTCCCTGCCTCAGCCTAACCCTCCGGTCCTGGTCTGTGCAGAATGCTGACAGTGTAAATATCATCGTTATGACTAGATCACAATCACACCACACATGGTAATCTTACAGGAGAACTTACCCTAACACACAGATGTACTAAGCCTTGAAAAGTGATCAATTTCACAGTGATAAATAACCAGCCAATCAGCTCCTAACTGCCATGTTACAGTCTGGGTTTGAAAAATGACAGGTAGGAGCTGATTGCTTTGTGCTTTATCGTGTGCAATTTATCTCTTTTCAAGTCTTAGTACATCTCCTGTTGTGAATAGGTTATTATATAAAGCAGGTTTCCTCCAAGGCCCTCAGACGTCAGTGACCGGCCTGCAGGTATGTCCCGTCCTGGGTAACGCCGGCTGCACAGCGGAGCCTCTGCCACATTCCATGACACAAATAGGAGATCTGGGCCGAGCAGTCGGAGTCCTCTGGCGTCACTGGGACCAGTTAGTTGGGCCGTACGATGACCCCAGATAGAGGCGGCGGAGGGCCTGCTCCATCCATATCGCTGCAATCTGATGTGTTTGTAATGAGCGCTCTGATTCCAGTATCGGGGGCTCCTCCCATTTACTGTACGTGGCGGGCGGGGGGCTGAGTACGCTGGCTGGGCAGTATGTGGTGGTGATGTTCTCCGCACGCAGTCACCGTACACGGCATATCACCTGTAAGAACTGACGGTATTTATTATCTGACAGAACCGCTGTATCCTGTGTGTATTGTTACTGCTGTTATATCTGGGACTTTACCCCGGCAGGTCCACACACGTTCCGGTGGGAGATGACCAATCCCAGCACATAGAGCTGACCCAGGACGTAGCTCGGATCTTCAATAACCGATACGGCGACTTCTTTCCCGTCCCCACAGCGCTGATGAGTAAGTGACATGCGGAATCCCCGGAGATCATTAGGTTCTACGGCGTGATACCGGAATAGTGCGCTCCGGTGTATTGGCAGATGGCGGAGAAAGGACTGGGGATGGCGGTGTAGGGTAGGTGGGTCACCGGGCGCCCCTCTTGGCACGGCAGGTGTTGAGACCTTGTTGACTTCTGGCGCCTTTTTTTAACGAAAATGTGTCCTAGTCGCAATGCGATGTGACCAGGACGCACAAGGAGACTCTGCTGATCCATGTGGTACGTCTGTATATATCACAGGTGTAAATGACGCCGCCATTATCCAGTTATTATCCAAGAGAGTGGCCGGAAGACGACCATTGTGTTATAAGCCGCCCATAACGCTGTAATCAGAAGGGGGATTTGTGCTTTTATTAATGAAAGTTGTGAAACTTTTTTTTAGATTCCACTTATTGCAATAATTCAGAATGTATCCCCAAAATTGCGCATTGGGGTAACTTCCCACCCTGCTGGGAAATGCGCTCGCTTACAGATCCTTTTGGGGGGAAAAATAAAATAAAATTCTAAAGTAAAAAATAGATATAAAATGTAAATTAATAAAATAGTTACAATATTCAGCGTTGAAAATTGTATTTCTAATAAAGCGTTTTTTAATTGACTTCCCTCTCGTCATCCTGAGGGGCGGTACATTTTCCTCCATGATGTTACTATAGTGTGGTGCCGCTCTACTTATAGGCCTAGGATGGTGTCCAATTGTCCGCGCTAATTTACTGCAAGCCAGAAACAGGCCTTTTAGGGCGATAGTATTATCGGGCTAGCAGGTTAAGTTCCCGGACCCATGTGATATCGGTGAAAAACGGGTTTCTGAGGGCCGCTTATCGGGGATTCTGTCTGAGGCACGCATCGTGCCGGCGGTAAGTGCTTATTGGATAGCCCCCTTGTCTGTTCTATGGTATAGATTTATCACTTGGGTGAGAATGAGACACGGGCTAGATGTTTAGGCTCTAGCGGTGAGGGTAAGTGGGGGGAGGTGTGAGCAGGTATATAAGAGGGTGGTATGTGGGGCGGTCTGTCTTCCATGGCACTTTATGGTATGTGCCCGGTGCGGTGCAGTGATATCTATATTGCGTCGGCAGCGAGGGGGAATGCTGACACGTATGTTCATGTCTTACAGGCACCTCCAAAAAGATTAAGTCCCTCCGCAACCCATCGGTGAAGATGTCGAAGTCGGACCCCCAAGTGCTGGCCACCGTGCGGCTGATGGACAGCCCGGAGGAAATAGGGATGAAATTCCGCAAGGCCGTCACGGACTTCACCTCCCAGGTGACCTTTGACCCTGAAGGGCGACCGGGTGTCTCCAACCTGGTAGCCATCCACAGCGCCATGACGGGCCTTACTCCTGAGGATATCGTGCAGCAGAGCAGCGGACTTGAGACCGCGCAGTACAAGATAGTGGTGGCGGACGCGGTGATAGAGAAACTGACGCCCATCCGGGAAGAAATCCAGAGGCTCAGGGAAGATCCGGGGTTTCTGCTGGACGTGCTAAACCGCGGGGCTCAGAGAGCCAGGGACGTGGCGGTTCCTGTGTATGACGCCGTCTGCCGGTTGGTGGGCTTAAGATGAGCGATCCAAAGATGGTGGGGGGGGGTTCCGTCATGTACACTCTGGCCTGGATCATCTGCGACAGCTTGGTGAACATGGGCCTAATCCAGACTGCACCACGGTTCTTGTACTCCTATACAATTGGTGTGTAAGCCAATGTCCAGAAACACACACACCTGTACGATGATACGCCCACATGCTCCAGCCTATGAGAGGACCAGTCATCCCGTCATCTGAGTTACTGTAACATCACTGTCTCCGCCCCACGTATCAATCCACCAATCCACAGACTGCGTTTCTGCACAGCAAGTCTCTCTGCGCCTGCTGCGTCAGATAGGCGTTCTCCCCCCAAACGTGAGGAGTGAGAGAGCGCGGAGGGCGCATCGGGAGTGTCAGCTCTCCGGATCGGTACTGTGAGTGCAGCTCGGTAATACGCAGTATTTGCTACATACAGATGCGTCAGAGCGGCTGCACCTACTGTGTAATGTGACGTCTGTGGGGTAAAACTGAGACACGTCTGCTGAAATTGAATACTGGGACCATAGTGCTGGACATACACGTACGCTTGTATTAAATAATATATATATAATTTAAATCCTTTAAAGGAAATTGAGGAATTAATTGCAGATAATTTGCAGTTCGGTTGAAGGTTTTACCCTACTGTATGTTGATTTTTTATTAAAGTGATTTCATTTTTCCAATAAACTTGATATTTAAAAAAAGTGTTTTCAGGATCATCCGCTTTAATGTGATTTTTTTGTTGTTGTCTTGTTTGCTGTTAGAGACGTCCAAAAATGGTCTTAATTGTTTTTGATTATTTCTGAATTTGGCTGAATTTTTTTTAGATCAGTTGTGTGGAGCTTTTACATCCTCTCCTGAGGCAGAATGATACAGGGGGTCCCTGCATAAGGGCAGTGCTGTATGTCGCTGGAGGAGGAGCCATGTTCTGCCTGATAAAAGCAATCCATGGCCCCAGACGCACAGCTTTCATCTCCTGTCCCAGGAGATCCCGTCTGTCAAAAGCCCCTCGAGGTGTCTGACCCGGCTGGGGTTTGGTTTCATTAGTTCAGTAGGTCTGCTCCCACCGTGGCTGAAGAGAAAACGTCTGTTTGGCCTTAGTGGAGAACCGGTGATTTCACCCTATTTACACTATCACTGAAACTCCCCTCTCCCCGATACACCCCATAAACACTTACCTCTACACACCTGGCCTTGTGGACACTTATCTGTCCATTCCAGCTGCACCACCCCCGGCCACCTGCCTCTCCTGCTGCACCACCCTCGGCCACCTGCCTCTCCTGCTGCGCCCCCAACAGCCACCTGCCTCTCCTGCTGTGCCACTGACGGCCACCTGCCTCTCCTGCTGCGCCCGCAACAGCCACCTGCCTCTCCTGCTGCGCCACTGACTGCCACATGCCTCTCCTGCTGTGCCACCGACGGCCACCTGCCTCTGCTGCTGCACCACCGACGGCCACCTGCCTCTCCTTCTGAGCCACCGACGGCCACCTGCCTCTCCTGCTGTGCCACAGACGGCCACCATCCTCTCCTGCTGCGCCCCCAACAGCCACCTGCCTCTCCTGCTGCGCCACTGACGGCCACCGGCCTCTACTGCTGCACCACCCTCGGCCACCGGCCTCTCCTGCTGCGCCATTGACGGCCACCGGGCTCTTTTGCTGCACCACCCTCGGCCACCTGCCTCTCCTGCTGCGCTACAGACGGCCACCGGGCTCTCCTGCTGCACCACCCTCGGCCACTTGCCTCTCCTGCTGCACCACCCTCGGCCACCTGCCCCTCCTGCTGCGCCTCCGACGGCCACCTGCCTCTCCTGCTGCGCCACCGACGGCCACCTGCCTCTGCTGCTGCACCACTGACGGCCACCTGCCTCTCCTGCTGCACCACCGACGGCCACCTGCCTCTCCTGCTGCGCTACAGACGGCCACCTGCCTCTCCTGCTGCACCACCCTCGGCCACCTGCCTCTCCTGCTGCACCACCCTCGGCCACCTGCCTCTCCTGCTGCACCACCCTCGGCCACCTGCCTCTCCTGCTGCGCCTCCGACGGCCACCTGCCTCTCCTGCTGTGCCACCGACGGCAACCTGCCTCTGCTGCTGCGCCACCAACGGCCACCTGCCTCTGCTGCTGCACCACCGACGGCCACCTGCCTCTCCTTCTGAGCCACCGACGGCCACCTGCCTCTCCTTCTGAGCCACCGACGGCCACCTGCCTCTCCTACTGTGCCACTGACGGCCACCTGCCTCTCCTGTGCCACAGACGGCCACCATCCTCTCCTGCTGCGCCCCCAATAGCCACCTGCCTCTCCTGCTGCGCCACCAATGGCCACCTGCCTCTCCTGCTGCGCCACCGACGGCCACCTGCCTTTCCTGCTGCGTCCCCATCAGCTACCTGCCTCGCCTGCTGCGCCACCGACGGCCACCTGCCTCTCCTGCTGCGCCCCCAATAGCCACCTGCCTCTCCTGCTGCGCCGCCAACGACCACCTGCCTCGCCTGCTGCGCCACCGACGGCCACCTGCCTCCTGCTGCGCTCCTGATGCCTACCTGCCTCTCCTGCTGCTCCACCGACGGCCACCTGCCTCTCCTGCACCGCCACCGACGGCCACCTGCCTCTCCTGCACCGCCACCGACGGCCACCTGCCTCTCCTGCTGCGCCCCCAACAGCCACCTGCCTCTCCTGCTGCGCCACCGACGGCCACCTGCCTCTGCTGCTGCACCACCGACGGCCACCTGCCTCTCCTGCTGCACCACCGACGGCCACCTGCCTCTCCTGCTGCGCTACAGACGGCCACCTGCCTCTCCTGCTGCACCACCCTCGGCCACCTGCCTCTCCTGCTGCACCACCCTCGGCCACCTGCCTCTCCTGCTGCACCACCCTCGGCCACCTGCCCCTCCTGCTGTGCCTCCGATGGCCACCTGCCTCTCCTGCTGCGCCACCGACGGCCACCTGCCTCTGCTGCTGCACCACTGACGGCCACCTGCCTCTCCTGCTGCACCACCGACGGCCACCTGCCTCTCCTGCTGCGCTACAGACGGCCACCTGCCTCTCCTGCTGCACCACCCTTGGCCACCTGCCTCTCCTGCTGCACCACCCTCGGCCACCTGCCTCTCCTGCTGCACCACCCTCGGCCACCTGCCTCTCCTGCTGCGCCTCCGACGGCCACCTGCCTCTGCTGCTGCGCCACCAACGGCCACCTGCCTCTGCTGCGGCACCACCGACGGCCACCTGCCTCTCCTTCTGAGCCACCGACGGCCACCTGCCTCTCCTGTGCCACAGACGGCCACCTGCCTCTCCTGCTGCGCCCCCAATAGCCACCTGCCTCTCCTGCTGCGCCACCAATGGCCACCTGCCTCTCCTGCTGCGCCACCGACGGCCACCTGCCTTTCCTGCTGCGTCCCCATCAGCTACCTGCCTCGCCTGCTGCGCCACCGACGGCCACCTGCCTCTCCTGCACCGCCACCGATGGCCACCTGCCTCTCCTGCTGCGCCCCCAATAGCCACCTGCCTCTCCTGCTGCGCCACCAACGACCACCTGCCTCGCCTGCTGCGCCACCGACGGCCACCTGCCTCCTGCTGCGCTCCTGATGCCTACCTGCCTCTCCTGCTGCGCCACCGACGGCCACCTGCCTCTCCTGCACCGCCACCGACGGCCACCTGCCTCTCCTGCACCGCCACCGACGGCCACCTGCCTCTCCTGCTGCGCCCCCAACAGCCACCTGCCTCTCCTGCTGCGCCACTGATGGCCACTTGCCTCTCCTGCTGCGCCCCCAACAGCCACCTGCCTCTCCTGCTGCGCCACTGACGGCCACATGCCTCTCCTGCTGCGCCCCCAACAGCCACCTGCCTCTCCTGCTGCGCCACTGACGGCCACTTGCCTCTCCTGCTGCGCCCCCAACAGCCACCTGCCTCTCCTGCTGCGCCACTGACGGCCACATGCCTCTCCTGCTGCGCCACCGACGGGCACCTGCCTCTCCTGCTGCACCCCCAACAGCCACCAACAATATATGATGGCGGGGACCCCAGTAACTCCTCCCTGGGAACCAGGCTGACCTGTTATACTTTACAGGAATGATTAGGGATGGCCATCGACCAGCAATGATTTGAAATCATCGATGGTCTATGACCGATGGTAACTATTTTTACCATCAGTGGGGGAGAATCAGATGGTTTCCTGCCATCAATGTTACCAAGCAACCAAATTTTATTTATTTTTTTCAAAGTGTCAGGACACGGAGCCTAGCTCTACCACCCCTGACACCTACAAAGCCCCGCCCTCGAGCTTTGATTGGCCTGCAGCTCATGGCTAAAAGCACTAAAGCAGGTGTGACCATCAGTGGGTGAGACCATTGATGGTTCCTTTCCAGAAAGTTTCCCACCATTGGAAGTTATCCATCGATGGATAACGCAACGATGGCCATCCCTAGGCATGATCACTTTTTTTTTTCAGGGATCCTCTTCCACTGAGCCGTGACCCAGGTTATTGCAGCAGCGGAAAAGGGGTATTACTGTGTGCTGACCACACCTCCCTGTGTAGGTGACATCACTGGGTGGTGGGGCTTAGCATCGGACAACTGCATTGCTCCGACTGAGGGAAAGACATGAGTGCTCTGTACATATCAATACATACAGTGCATCCGGAAAGTATTCACAACGCTTCACTTTTCCCACATTTTGTTATGTTACAGCCTTATTCCAAAATGGAATAAATTAATTTTTTCCCTACAAAATTCTAGAAGATGAACTGTCACACCAGTCTGAGGTCAGGAGCGCTCTGGAGCAGGTTTTCAGCCAGGATGTCTCTGTACATTGCTGCATTCATCTTTCCCACTATCCTGATTAGTCTCCCAGTTCCTGCCGCTGAAAAACATCCCCACAGCATGTTGCTGCCACCTCCATGCTTCACTGTAGGGATGGTATTGGCCTGGTGATGAGCGGTGCCTGGTTTCCTCCAAACATGACGCCTGGCATTCACGCCAAAGAGTTCAATCTTTGTCTCATCAGACCAGAGAATTGTGTTTCTCATGGTCTGAGAGTCCTTCAGGTGCATTTTGGCAAACTCCAGGTGGGCTGCCATGTGCTTTTTACTAAGGAGTGTCTTCTCTCTGGCCACTCTACCATACAGGCCTGATTGGTGGATTGCTGCATAGATGGTTGTCCTTCTGGAAGGTTCTCCTCTCTCTACAAAGGAATGATGTAGCTCTGATAGAGTGACCATCCGGTTCTTGGCCACCTCCCTGCCTAGGGCCCTTCTCCCCCGATCGCTCAGTTTAGACTGCCGGCCAGCTCTAGGAAGAGTTCTGATGGTTCCGAACTTCTTCCATTTACGGATGATGGAGGCCACTGTGCTCATTGGGACCTTCAAAGCAGCAGAGATTTTTCTGTACCCTTCCCCAGATTTGTGCCTCAAGACAATCCTGTCTCGGAGGGCTACAGACAATTCCTTTGACTTCATGCTTGGTTTGTGTTCAGACATGCACTGTCAAGTGTGGGACCTTATATAGACAGGGGTGTGCCTTTCCAAATCATGTCCAATCAACTGAATTTACCACAGGTTGACTCCAATTAAGCTGTAGGAACATCTCAAGGATGATCAGTGGAAACAGAATGCACCTGAGCTCAATTTTGAGCTTCATGGAAAAGGCTGTGAATACTTATGTACATGTGATTTCTTAGTTTTTTATTTTTAATAAATTAGCAAAAATCTCAAAAACACTTTTTCCACGTTGTCATTATGGGGTATTGTGTGTAGAATTTTGAGGTGAAAAATGTATTTATTCCATTTTGGAATAACGCTGTAACATAACAAAATGTGGAAAAAGTGAAGCGCTGTGAATACTTTCCGGATGCTCTGTACTGCCTCCTGCGACAATGCGGCCCTATTCAGGTGTGTCACATACTGCAAATTATGACATTAGGCACAATACTGGTTCGGGCCCCGCCCCCGGTTATGGTGATCCGGTGCCCTCAGAGTATACGGGGCTGGATCACGGTGACACAGTGGATGTTCCGGCTGTGTCTGGTTGCTGGGGACCAGTCACCTGCTCCTATGATGCTCTAATGTAACGCAGCTGCGGACAGCAAGATGGGACACAGCCACAGCTACATGCCGCCAAGTTACCCCTATACTTAAATAAACCACACGGGGCCTATGGCGGCTGGGAGTCAGCCTGTATATTACACAGCATTACTCAGTCTCCTATATAATGGTATGTTATAGGGATGACGTAGCGGCACGTGACATATAGCTTACAGGACCAGACTGGCATGGGGCGGATGGTACTACAGCTCCAGGCCTCCACATAAATATAGGTCCGTCATCATGATAGCATGATGATGAGCAATCACCCATATGGCCACACGGTCGCCCATAACTCATAAGTATTAAAATGTTGTTTCTATTCACCTCACACAATGATGCAATTTTTCTATTTTACCTGACCCACTCCCGTTTGCCGCCCTGCTGGTCCCGCCTCTTCTGCGTCTCACAATAGACCCTTAATTATTTTTAGATGAAGCCCGTGTGGCCCCCATCCCGACCAGGTGCATATAATAACCCACGTTCTTCCCATTTAGCACTATGCCAGCACTGCACAGCCCCCGGCCCTATGTCACAGGACCATATACTGTCTGATGAATGCATATAAAGGGGTCACACATTCTATGTCAGGGCCTGGGGATAGTTACACTTGCTGCAGGACCTGTAAGCACACACTGCAGGTTTCCTAACGCAAAACAGTATCTAGGGTCTTATTCAGGTTATATTTATCATTTTTATTTAATTGTGAGGAATGGTCCCTATTGTAGGGTTAATTTGCCCAAAGTAGGAGCAGTTTCCATTCCTCTCCAGTAGGTGGCAGTATGAGCTGGTAAATAATCCTGTATTGTGCAGTCTGTGTGCTGGGGATGTTTAACCCCTTCCTGCCAGCGTCTAATCGCCTGTACACTGCAACCACTGGTACAATACTCACCGCACAACGGGGGTCATTCCGAGTTGATCGCTCGCTAGCTGTTTTTAGCAGCCGTGCAAACGCATAGTCGCCGCCCACGGGGGAGTGTATTTTTGCTTTGCAAGTGTGCGAACGCCTGTGCAGCCGAGCTCTGCAAAAACATTTTGTGCAGTTTCAGAGTATGTCAGAACTTACTCAGCCCTTGCGATCACTTCAGACTTTTTGGTGCCGGAATTGACGTCACACACCCGCCCTCCAAACGCCCGGACACGCCTGCGTTTTCCCTATCACTCCCAGAAAACGGTCAGTTGACACCCATAAACGCCCTCTTTCTGTCAATCTCCTTGCGATCGGCTGTGCGAATGGATTCTTCGTTAAATCCAGCGCCCAGCAACGATCTGCTTTGTAGCCATGCGACGTGCTGCGCATTGCAGTGCATACGTATGCGCAGTAGAGACCTGATCGCAGCGCAGCGAAAATCGTCAGCGTGCGATCAACTCGGAATGACCCCCAACCTCCCCATAAGTAATGTTACCGGTGTACTATAGTGAGATTAGGGCAGATGGTTCAGGCTGGAGATGTGATGCTGGCGGGTGATACTTTCTAATGTTTCATTTATTGCTAATTAAACATTTCTGATGCATATTATCTCAATGTTCTTCATCCTTCTTCCTATTCACGTTTCCTTAATCATTTGCTGCTACAAATTTTCCAAATGATGAAATAATAATTAGTCTCCACACTGATATGTATATAATACTAATGGCCGGATTCAATTAGCCGCAGTAATTATCCGCAGGTTAATTGGTCAGCTGGGGCTATTCAATAACAGCACGTGGCAGCGCGCAGGCTGCAACTTAACGCAGATTTCTCTTCGAGCCTGATCATTGAGTCCGTATACAATATAGGGCCCGCCTCCACTGTGTGTACAGTAAGTGAGAAGTGTGCAGCAGAGGCCCCGGATTGGTGCTTGTAGAGGCCAGGGAGCCAATCGGCATTCTCTGCAGGTCTGAGCATGTGTGGTAATAGTACAGCAGGTTCAGGGAAGAGTCAGCTGACTTAGGATAGCACAGCTGCAACGCTGCATATTCCCCAGGTCCTCGTGTCACAGACGCACAGATTGTGGTGTAAACGTCAATCACACGTCGCACATTGCCTCCCAAAGTGTCACTGTTACATTTGCTGCTTTCTTTTGCACATAATTGATGTGAAACGCGTCGGTGAACCGCGTGTGGCGAGAGACTGAAACATGCTCCCCTTCTCCTTGGAGAAATAAGCAGCGTAAATGTCAAACACCTACAATAATCATGTATTAATAACTGCAATGTTACCGTGTGCAAAAGGCTTTACTTGCAGTATCGCCAAAAATAATAGACGAGGGGAACAAAAAGAGCATGTGAATTATATATATATATATATATATATATATATCAGTAGCGGATCTTGCCACGGGCAAGCAGAACTTTTGCCCGGGGCGCTGCCTTCCGGAGGGCGCCGCACGAGGGCAAGATCCGCTGCTGCTGTGTGCCCCCCGCTGCCCGCTGCCCCCCTGCTGCCGCTGGCCGCTGCCCCCCCCCCCCCACTGCCGCTGTGAAGGGAAACTAGACGCGTACGCGTCTAGTTTCCCTTCGTGAAAAGGTCCTTTACTGTGCGGTGCGCGATGACGTCATCGCGTACCGCACATCATTTCAGTCTGTACAGGGTGCGTAAATGACCATGCCCCCTGTACGAAGCCACGCCCCCTATTGCCGCCCGAGGCGCACAGAGCGCCAGAACCGGCCCTGATATATATATACACATAATGTAATGCATGGCTGTCGGCTGCGTCCCTGTGACGTCTGCACGGGTTCATGCCTCGGTCATCGATCTGCATGTCACCTATGGGTGCTGTAATATTCATTGCCTCCATGCAGGGTCCCTGGAGAAGAACCGGAGCTTCAGGGGTGCCAGCAATAATCGCCAGTATTCCAGAGGCTCCATAACCTCAGCCACACTTTGGGGCATTTCATTTTATCATGTGGGCACATGGTGGTTGTGGGTGACCGCTCACTGTATGCAGCCAATCACCTGCAGCCCCACTAAATGACTGTTTAAGGTAAATTGATTTTAATAGTGAAAAAAAAATGCTTTAATGCTACTGTGACCGCTTGCTGGACAGCCCTTTCTTGTATGCTATTGGCTGAGAGCAAATTCACCCGGTCATATTTATAGACTCCTCAGTACCTGGTCACGCCCTTAGTGATGTCATAACACTCTATGATGTCACACTGTACCTTGCTTCTAGGCCACTCCCCAAGCAATTCTATTGTGAGAGGATTATCAAACGCAATGAGATTGACTAGAGCGGAGGTTCCCAAACCCAGTCCTCAAGGCACCCTAACGTCCAGGCTTTAAGGATATTCATGCTTGAGAACAGGTGACTTAATTAGTGCCTCATTCATTTTGATTAATCCTCATGTGCTCAATCATATATATCCTTAAAAACTGAACAGTTAGGGTGGCCTTGAGGACCGAGTTTGGGAACCACTGGACTAAAGGGGTTTGGAAGGATGTAAAGCAGGGCTGGCCAAACCGGTCCTCGAGATCTACCAACAGTTCATGTTTTCCAGGCCTCCCGGATATCTGTAGAATTGTCAGTTAGGAATTACTGCAGCACACCTTAATTAGTAATGACTACACCTGTGCACCAGCTAGGTGGTCTGGAAAATGTGAACTGTTGGTAGATCTCGAGGACTGGTTTGGCCAGCTCTGATGTAAAGTAATAATGGGGAATAGAAGGCAAACAATGGCTATTTTGCTGATCTATACTCTTACTCCCCCATATATTCTTTATACCCGATTACCCCCTCTATTCTTTATACCCGATTACCCCCTCTATTCTATTCTACTCTCTTACTTCCCCATATTTTATTCTACCCAATTACCCTCCTCTATTGTATTCTACCTGATTACCCCTTCCATTCTATGCTACTCTTTTACGCCCCCATATTCTATTCTACCCGATTACCTTCCTATATTCTAGTCTACACTATTACTGCCCCATATATTATGTTCTACCCAATTACCCCCTCTATTCTATTCTATCAATTACCTTCCTATAGTCTATTCTACTCTCTTACCTCCCCCACCATATTGTATTCTACCAATTACCCCTCTATTCTATTCTACTCTCTTACCCCCCAAAAAAAAATAATTCTATTTTATTATTATTATTATTATTATTATTATTATCCTTTATTTATATGGCGCCACAAGGGATCCGCAGCGCCCATCACACAGTACATAATCACATGAGCAGACAAGAAAACCGCCCTTACAGTACAGGACAATATAGGGCAGGTATAGAAACCCCGGGGTCAGGAGCCATCTCAGGGAGTATGCAGTATAAGATAGTGTAAGTAAGAAAAGGAAAGAGACATGAGGAAAGAAGACTCTGCTCTTGTGAGCTTACAATCTAAAAGATGAGGGGCTAACAGACGGGGTCACACAGACGGGGTAGACAGTGAGCATAGACAATTCAATGCAATTGTACCTGAATTCTACCCAATCACCCCCTCTGTTTTATTTTACTCTCTTACAACCCCCCCCCCCCTTATTTTCTATTCTACCTAACACGTGTCCTCCTTCTATACTCTAAAAAAGGGGAGGTAGAGGACTGCTGCGCCTCAGAGAGCTGCAGTAGGGATACCAACAGATGATCACTCAATCACCCTGGAACACAATGCACAAGAAAATAAGGGATCCCTTCTGCGCTCATCCAACAACAATAAACAGTAATGCAATAAATGATAGGTTCCCAATGGATAAGTCTATGACTAAATTATAGTCTCTTTTAGTTCTTATACAAAGCGGAAGTGCTGGATGTAGGGAGACTCAATGCATACCGTACTCACAAGGAGTCGTGGTATGTCCCGCATGTAGAGGTGTCTTAAGTCGCTTGGTTCTTCTTTACCTTCTCCGAGGTGGAAAGTTCTTATCCTCGTAGTTGGATGACCTTAAATGCAGAGATCTGACCCATCTGGCTCCGCTACCGGTTCGCCCTCCCTACCGTCCCCGGCTGCTGCTGCTGCGGGCGGTGGCACTGACTGGACGGGTCGCTGTATCTCCGAACTTGTTTGCTACGAGGATAAGAACTTTCCACCTCGGAGAAGGTAAAGAAGAACCAAGCGACTTAAGACACCTCTACATGCGGGACATACCACGACTCCTTGTGAGTACGGTATGCATTGAGTCTCCCTACATCCAGCACTTCCGCTTTGTATAAGAACTAAAAGAGACTATAATTTAGTCATAGACTTATCCATTGGGAACCTATCATTTATTGCATTACTGTTTATTGTTGTTGGATGAGCGCAGAAGGGATCCATTATCTCCTTCTATACTCACATATCCTTCAGATGGGATACATTCAGCATCCTGGCGTTCAGGACGCCAGCGGGCATGTGACCGTCGCTGGCATCCCAATACCACACGGAATCCCAGCACCGGAACGCTGACCACCAACATCCTAAAGGCAACAATTGGAGTGACGGTTAGTGATAGGTCACCCCCCCCCCCGCCCCCCGTGACCTAGCCCTAGCCGCCGCCCCCACTATCTTAGCCCTAGGGGGTTAGGGGAGGGGGCAGGGGAGGGGTAAATTAATTACCGCTGTTTTGGCATTCTAATTGTCAGGATGCCGGTGTCAGTCAAGTGACTGCCTGTATCCCGACTGTCGGGCACCCGTATCACACCCCTTCAGATACCCAGACCTATATGGCTGCGTGATGGGATTAAATAGCCCAAAGTGCCGTGTACCCCATGTATCACACTCCCTATAGAGCACGGGTGGCCAACCAGTCAGAAACAAAGAGCCAAAAAATCTTGTTAGGCACGTCAAAGAGCCGACATCAAGCCACAGACGCACATGCAAAAATGGGGTGTGGCCTTGTGCCTGCTAGGCCACGCCTCTGGTATAAAATACATTTAAAAAGCCAGATCCACATAAAATACATCTAAAAAGCCACTTCCACGTACCCTACTGTGTCACTTCAGCCAGCTACCTCATGTGTCACTCCTGCTAGCACTCTCCTACAGTATGTCACTACAGACATCTACCTCATGTGTCACTCCTGCTAGCACTCTCCTACAGTATGTCACTACAGCCAGCTACCTCATGTGTCACTCCTGCCAGCACTCTCCTACAGTATGTCACTACAGCCAGCTACCTCATGTGTCACTCCTGCCAGCACTCTCCTACAGTATGTCACTACAGCCAGCTACCTCATGTGTCACTCCTGCCAGCACTCTCCTACAGTATGTCACTACAGCCAGCTACCTCATGTGTCACTCCTGCCAGCACTCTCCTACAGTATGTCACTACAGCCAGCTACCTCATGTGTCACTCCTGCTAGCACTCTCCTACAGTATGTCACTACAGCCAGCTACCTCATGTGTCACTCCTGCCAGCACTCTCCTACAGTATGTCACTACAGCCAGCTACCTCATGTGTCACTCCTGCCAGCACTCTCCTACAGTATGTCACTACAGCCAGCTACCTCATGTGTCACTCCTGCTAGCACTCTCCTACAGTATCACTACAGCCAGCTACCTCATGTGTCACTCCTGCTAGCACTCTCCTACAGTATGTCACTACAGCCAGCTACCTCATGTGTCACTCCTGCTAGCACACTCCTACAGTATGTCACTACAGCCAGCTACCTCATGTGTCACTCCTGCCAGCACACTCCTACAGTATGTCACTACAGCCAGCTACCTCATGTGTCACTCCTGCTAGCACTCTCCTACAGTATGTCACTACAGCCAGCTACCTCATGTGTCACTCCTGCCAGCACCCTCCTACAGTATGTCACTACAGCCAGCTACCTCATGTGTCACTCCTGCTAGCACTCTCCTACAGTATGTCACTACAGCCAGCTCCCCCATGTGTCACTCCTGCTAGCACTCTCCTACAGTATGTCACTACATCCAGCTACCCCATGTGTCACTCCTGCCAGCACACTCCTACAGTATATCACTACAGCCAGCTACCTCATGTGTCACTCCTGCCAGCACACTCCTACAGTATGTCACTACAGCCAGCTACCTCATGTGTCACTCCTGCTAGCACTCCCCTACAGTATGTCACTACAGCCAGCTACCTCATGTGTCACTCCTGCTAGCACACTCCTACAGTATATCACTACAGCCAGCTACCTCATGTGTCACTCCTGCCAGCACACTCCTACAGTATGTCACTACAGCCAGCTACCTCATGTGTCACTCCTGCCAGCACTCTCCTACAGTATGTCACTACAGCCAGCTCCCCCATGTGTCACTCCTGCCAGCACTCTCCTACAGTATGTCACTACAGCCAGCTACCTCATGTGTCACTCCTGCTAGCACTCTCCTACAGTATGTCACTACAGCCAGCTACCTCATGTGTCACTCCTGCTAGCACACTCCTACAGTATGTCACTACAGCCAGCTACCTCATGTGTCACTCCTGCTAGCACACTCCTACAGTATGTCACTACAGCCAGCTCCCCCATGTGTCACTCCTGCCAGCACTCTCCTACAGTATGTCACTACAGCCAGCTACCTCATGTGTCACTCCTGCTAGCACTCTCCTACAGTATGTCACTACAGCCAGCTACCTCATGTGTCACTCCTGCCAGCACACTCCTACAGTATATCACTACAGCCAGCTACCTCATGTGTCACTCCTGCCAGCACACTCCTACAGTATATCACTACAGCCAGCTACCTCATGTGTCACTCCTGCCAGCACACTCCTACAGTATGTCACTACATCCAGCTACCTCATGTGTCACTCCTGCCAGCACTCTCCTACAGTATGTCACTACAGCCAGCTCCCCCATGTGTCACTCCTGCTAGCACTCTCCTACAGTATGTCACTACATCCAGCTACCCCATGTGTCACTCCTGCCAGCACACTCCTACAGTATATCACTACAGCCAGCTACCTCATGTGTCACTCCTGCCAGCACACTCCTACAGTATATCACTACAGCCAGCTACCTCATGTGTCACTCCTGCCAGCACACTCCTACAGTATGTCACTACATCCAGCTACCTCATGTGTCACTCCTGCCAGCACTCTCCTACAGTATGTCACTACAGCCAGCTCCCCCATGTGTCACTCCTGCTAGCACTCTCCTACAGTATGTCACTACATCCAGCTACCCCATGTGTCACTCCTGCCAGCACACTCCTACAGTATATCACTACAGCCAGCTACCTCATGTGTCACTCCTGCCAGCACTCTCCTACAGTATGTTACTACAGCCAGCTACCTCATGAGTCACTCCTGCCAGCACTCTCCTATAGTATGTCACTACAGCCAGCTACCTCATGTGTCACTCCTGCTAGCACTCTCCTACAGTATGTCACTACAGCCAGCTACCTCATGAGTCACTCCTGCTAGCACTCTCCTACAGTATGTCACTACAGCCAGCTACCTCATGTGTCACTACTGCCAGCACTCTACTACAGTATGTCACTACAGCCAGCTACCTCATGTGTCACTCCTGCCAGCACTCTCCTACAGTATGTCACTACAGCCAGCTACCTCATGTGTCACTCCTGCCAGCACACTCCTACAGTATGTCACTACAGCCAGCTACCCCATGTGTCACTCCTGCCAGCACTCTCCTACAGTATGTCACTACAGCCAGCACTCTCCTACAGTATGTCACTACAGCCAGCTACCTCATGTGTCACTCCTGCCAGCACTCTCCTACAGTATGTCACTACAGCCAGCTCCCCCATGTGTCACTCCTGCCAGCACTCTCCTACAGTATGTCACTACAGCCAGCTACCTCATGAGTCACTCCTGCCAGCACTCTCCTACAGTATGTCACTACAGCCAGCTACCTCATGTGTCACTCCTGCCAGCACTCTCCTACAGTATGTCACTACAGCCAGCTACCTCATGTGTCACTCCTGCCAGCACTCTCCTACAGTATGTCACTACAGCCAGCTACCTCATGTGTCACTCCTGCCAGCACTCTCCTACAGTATGTCACTACAGCCAGCTACCTCATGTGTCACTCCTGCCAGCACTCTCCTACAGTATGTCACTACAGCCAGCTACCTCATGTGTCACTCCTGCCAGCACTCTCCTACAGTATGTCACTACAGCCAGCTACCTCATGTGTCACTCCTGCTAGCACACTCCTACAGTATGTCACTACAGCCAGCTACCTCATGTGTCACTCCTGCCAGCACTCTCCTACAGTATGTCACTACAGCCAGCTACCTCATGTGTCACTCCTGCCAGCACTCTCCTACAGTATGTCACTACAGCCAGCTACCTCATGTGTCACTCCTGCCAGCACTCTCCTACAGTATGTCACTACAGCCAGCTACCTCATGTGTCACTCCTGCCTGCACTCTCCTACAGTATGTCACTACAGCCAGCTACCTCATGTGTCACTCCTGCCAGCACTCTCCTACAGTATGTCACTACAGCCAGCTACCTCATGTGTCACTCCTGCTAGCACTCTCCTACAGTATGTCACTACAGCCAGCTACCTCATGAGTCACTCCTGCCAGCACTCTCCTGTGTCACTCCTGCCAGGACCCTCATGTGTCACTACAGCCCCTCCGAAAATCCACCTCGTGCCATTGCAGCAGCCCCTTATGTGTCCTCTGTTTGCCAGTGGGTGTCTCACCTCAAGTATCTGGCGCTCTCAGTTCTCAGCCTCCGTAGTGCTGCTGCTGCCTGTCTGGCTGGAGTGTAGCAGTTTCCGGATCTGTTGTGGTCACGTGACTTCGAGTGTTGGGAGCCACATTTGAATAAAGAAAGAACCTCATGAGGCTCAAGAGCCACAGGTTGGCCACCGCTGCTATAGAGTGTAAGGCTGGGTACACACCTACAGATATATCCGCTGATCAATTGATCTGCAGATATATCTAAAGCCGGATCGGTCAGTGTGCTTTGCATACACACTGCCCGATCCGTCGGGGACTGATGTCATGAACTGAGCGGGCATTTACCCCCGCCCGCCCAGTTCAGCTATCAGTCACCGCTGGCTCCTACAGCTTGTGTACAGGCGGTTGGCTGACCGTCCGTACACACACACACCGACGTGCCAATACATCTAACGATAGATTGGCCGTCGGCTGTGCAGCAGGATCGACGCGATAGGTCTGTGAACGACGGGGTTCACAGACCTATCGCCCTTACACACTGGCCGACGGACCCGCGATATATCGGTAGATCAAGATAACAGCCGATATATCGGCCAGTGTGTACCCAGCTTAAGAGTGTCAGCAGCGCCCTCTTATCACTGAGTCTTTTATATCACTGTTCTTATCTGAATTGTAAAGCTGACCATATATAATTAAATGTTAATAATGACATTGTGCAACAGTGAAAATGTATGAGAACAGTTACTTCTAAAATATAACATTCCAAACTCTGTCAGCTCTCGGCTCTGAGATTTATGATGATGTAAGGAAATTTTGTCATATACTATTGAATTTTGGCGTCTGGAGAATATATAGGTTGGCAAACCTGAATATAGGAATGCTAAGTCATTGTATCTTGCATCAAGTGAAGGTTATGAGTGATGTCCCTTTCGTTTGTTTGACATTATAATCTACCGGCATACCCTACTACACCCGCCAGGATGCCACGTTTCCTGTGTGAGTGGGACAGTTGGACTAGGTCTTCACACTACAACAGAACGGTCTGGCCTCAGGGAATAATGTCCATCACAGTCCTCTGCCCCCTTTACACATCAATCTCGGACTTCTGAGGACCTTTGTACAGGGGAGGGACAGATATGTCCTCTTCTGAGTGATGCTAACGGAAAGACTCTGTGCTGGCAGGAGGAACACTTCTGTGCTTGCTGAGTACTGTTGGACAGTGACAAGAGACACCCAAGAAGAGGACCACAAGCGACAAAGAGAAAGCGTGACTAGGCCCCGCCCCCTATAGGAGATATTTCTTTCGGTTGCTGTATGTTGTTTCGTTTTGTGGCCGTATTTGTAATTGATTTAATTGAAACAGCTGTTACTTATGTTGTATCAAGAAAATATCAGGTTATTTTAAAATTACTTCTCACTAGGACTGTACTACTTAAGTACATATGGCGCACGTAGCGTAGCACAAACACGAGTGCCGATAAGAACATTCTGATGCCATATTTGTATTTCTTGACCAAAAGTGTGTAGCCACCATCGCCCTGAAATTATCTGTCTGTCGGACATACACAATCATCTGACGTGTCCGACAGAGCCAATCATTTCTGAGCTTTATTTTACCTTCACTGAAATGTATTAAAGGACTTTTGGAGGAATTTTCATGAAGAACTTCTCTAACTGTGTAGTAATAATACTAGTCGGTGGATGTGAGCATAATATAAGAAGAAGCAGAGGAGACACATACTGTAGTAACGTTCCCTGCAGAAGGAGTAACGGCCGCTCTCAGTCTGTGTATATAATAAATGTGTAGTAATAATACTAGTCGGTGGATGTTAGCATAATATAAGAATGAAGCAGAGGAGACACATACTGTAGTAACGTTCTCTGCAGAAGGAGTAACGGACGCTCTCAGTCTGTGTATATAATAACTGTGCAGTAATAATACTAGTCGGTGGATGTGAGCATAATATAAGAAGAAGCAGAGGAGACACATACTGTAGTAACGTTTTCTGCAGAAGGAGTAACGGCCGCTCTCAGTCTGTGTATATAATAACTGTGCAGTAATAATACTAGTCGGTGGATGTGAGCATAATATAAGAATGAAGTAGAGGAGACACATACTGTAGTAACGTTCTCTGCAGAAGGAGTAACGGCCGCTCTCAGTCTGTGTATATAATAACTGTGCAGTAATAATACTAGTCGGTGGATGTGAGCATAATATAAGAATGAAGTAGAGGAGACACATACTGTAGTAACGTTCTCTTCAGAAGGAGTAACGGACGCTCTCAGTCTGTGTATATAGTAACTGTGTAGTAATAATACTAGTCGGTGGATGTGCACATAATATAAGAATGAAGCAGAGGAGACACATACTGTAGTAACGTTCTCTGCAGAAGGAGTAACGGACGCTCTCAGTCTTTGTATATAACAACAGTGCAGTAATAATACTAGTCGGTGGATGTGGCATAATATAAGAATGAAGCAGAGGAGACACATACTGTAGTAACGTTCCCTGCAGAAGGAGTAACGGACACTCTCAGTCTGTGTATATAACAACAGTGCAGTAATAATACTAGTCGGTGGATGTGAGCATAATATAAGAATGAAGCAGAGGAGACACATACTGTAGTAACGTTGTCTGCAGAAGGAGTAACGGCTGCTCTCAGTCTGTGTATATAATAACTGTGCAGTAATAATACTAGTCGGTGGATGTGGCATAATATAAGAATGAGGCAGAGGAGACACATACTGTAGTAACGTTGTCTGCAGAAGGAGTAACGGACGCTCTCAGTCTGTGTATATAATAACTGTGCAGTAATAATACTAGTCGGTGGATGTGGCATAATATAAGAATGAGGCAGAGGAGACACATACTGTAGTAACGTTCTCTGCAGAAGGAGTAACGGCCGCTCTCAGTCTGTGTATATAATAACTGTGTAGTAATAATAATAGTCGGTGGATGTGGCATAATATAAGAATGAGGCAGAGGAGACACATACTGTAGTAACGTTGTCTGCAGAAGGAGTAACGGCCGCTCTCAGTCTGTGTATATAATAACTGTGTAGTAATAATACTAGTCGGTGGATGTGGCATAATATAAGAATGAAGCAGAGAAGACACATACTGTAGTAACGTTCCCTGCAGAAGGAGTAACGGCCGCTCTCAGTCTGTGTATATAACAACAGTGCAGTAATAATACTAGTCGGTGGATGTGAGCATAATATAAGAATGAAGCAGAGGAGACACATACTGTAGTAACGTTCTCTGCAGAAGGAGTAATGGACGCTCTAAGTCTGTGTATATAATATAACTGTGCAGTAATAATACTAGTCGGTGGATGTGGCATGATATAAGAATGAAGCAAAGGAGACACATACTGTAGTAACATTACCTGCAGAAGGAGTAACGGCCGCTCTCAGTCTGTGTATATAATAACTATGTAGTAATAATACTAGTCGGTGGATGTGGAATAATATAAGAATGAAGCAGAGGAGACACATACTGTAGTAACGTTTTCTGCAGAAGGAGTAACGGCCGCTCTCAGTCTGTGTATATAATAAATGTGTAGTAATAATACTAGTCGGTGGATGTTAGCATAATATAAGAATGAAGCAGAGGAGACACATACTGTAGTAACGTTCCCTGCAGAAGGAGTAACGGACGCTCTCAGTCTGTGTATATAATAACTGTGCAGTAATAATACTAGTCGGTGGATGTGGAATAATATAAGAATGAAGTAGAGGAGACACATACTGTAGTAACGTTCTCTGCAGAAGGAGTAACGGACGCTCTAAGTCTGTGTATATAATAACTGTGTAGTAATAATACTAGTCGGTGGATGTGAGCATAATATAAGAATTAAGCAGAGGTGCCACATACTGTAGTAACGTTTTCTGCAGAAGGAGTAACGGCCGCTCTCAGTCTGTGTATATAATAACTATGTAGTAATAATACTAGTCGGTGGATGTGGCATAATATAAGAATGAAGCAGAGGAGACACATACTGTAGTAACGTTTTCTGCAGAAGGAGTAACGGCCGCTCTCAGTCTGTGTATATAATAACTGTGTAGTAATTACTAATAATACTAGTCGGTGGATGTGAGCATAATATAAGAATTAAGCAGAGGTGCCACATACTGTAGTAACGTTCTCTGCAGAAGGAGTAACGGACGCTCTAAGTCTGTGTATATAATAACTGTGTAGTAATAATACTAGTTGGTGGATGTGGCATAATATAAGAATGAAGCAGAGGAGACACATACTGTAGTAACGTTCCCTGCAGAAGGAGTAACGGACACTCTCAGTCTGTGTATATAATAACTATGTAGTAATAATACTAGTCGGTGGAGGTGGCATAATATAAGAATGAGGCAGAGGAGACAGACACTATAATAACGTTCCCTGCAGAAGGAGCAACGGATACTCTCAGTCTGTGTATATAATAACTATGCAGTAATAATACTAGTCGGTAGATGTTAGCATAATATAAGAATGAAGCAGAGGAGACACATACTGTAGTAACGTTCCCTGCAGAAGGAGTAACGGCCGCTCTCAGTCTGTGTATATAATAACTGTGTAGTAATAATACTAGTCGGTGGATGTGAGCATAATATAAGAATTAAGCAGAGGTGCCACATACTGTAGTAACGTTCTCTGCAGAAGGAGTAACGGACGCTCTCAGTCTGTGTATATAACAACTGTGCAGTAATAATACTAGTTGGTGGATGTGGCATAATATAAGAATGAAGCAGAGGAGACACATACTGTAGTAACGTTCCCTGCAGAAGGAGTAACGGACACTCTCAGTCTGTGTATATAATAACTATGTAGTAATAATACTAGTCGGTGGATGTGGCATAATATAAGAATGAGGCAGAGGAGACACATACTGTAGTAACGTTCCCTGCAGAAGGAGTAACGGACACTCTCAGTCTGTGTATATAATAACTATGTAGTAATAATACTAGTCGGTGGATGTGGCATAATATAAGAATGAGGCAGAGGAGACAGATACTATAATAACGTTCCCTGCAGAAGGAGCAACGGATACTCTCAGTCTGTGTATATAATAACTGTGCAGTAATAATACTAGTCAGTAGATGTTAGCATAATATAAGAATGAAGCAGAGGAGACAGATACTGTAGTAACGTTCTCTGCAGAAGGAGTAACGGACGCTCTCGGTCTGTGTATATAATAACTGTGTAGTAATAATACTAGTCGGTGGATGTTAGCATAATATAAGAATGAAGCAGAGGAAACACATACTGTAGTAACGTTCTCTGCAGAAGGAGTAACGGACGCTCTCAGTCTTTGTATATAATATAACTGTGCAGTAATAATACTAGTCGGTGGATGTGGCATAATATAAGAATGAAGCAGAGGAGACACATACTGTAGTTACGTTCCCTGCAGAAGGAGTAACGGACGGTCTCAGTCTGTGTATATAATAACTGTGCAGTAATAATACTAGTCGGTGGATGTTAGCATAATATAAGAATGAAGCAGATGAGACACATACTGTAGTAACGTTCTCTGCAGAAGGAGTAACGGACGCTCTCAGTCTTTGTATATAATAACTGTGCAGTAATAATTCTAGTAGGTTGATGTTAGCATAATATAAGAATGAAGCAGAGGAGACAGATACTGTAGTAACGTTCTCTGCAGAAGGAGTAACGGACGCTCTCGGTCTGTGTATATAATAACTGTGTAGTAATAATACTAGTCGGTGGATGTTAGCATAATATAAGAATGAAGCAGAGGAGACACATACTGTAGTAACGTTCTCTGCAGAAGGAGTAACGGACGCTCTCAGTCTTTGTATATAATAACTGTGTAGTAATAATACTAGTCGGTGGATGTTAGCATAATATAAGAATGAAGCAGAGGAAACACATACTGTAGTAACGTTCTCTGCAGAAGGAGTAACGGACGCTCTCAGTCTTTGTATATAATATAACTGTGCAGTAATAATACTAGTCGGTGGATGTGGCATAATATAAGAATGAAGCAGAGGAGACACATACTGTAGTTATGTTCCCTGCAGAAGGAGTAACGGACGGTCTCAGTCTGTGTATATAATAACTGTGCAGTAATAATACTAGTCGGTGGATGTTAGCATAATATAAGAATGAAGCAGAGGAGACACATACTGTAGTAACGTTCTCTGCAGAAGGAGTAACGGACGCTCTCAGTCTTTGTATATAATAACTGTGCAGTAATAATTCTAGTCGGTTGATGTTAGCATAATATAAGAATGAAGCAGAGGAGACAGATACTGTAGTAACGTTCTCTGCAGAAGGAGTAACGGACGCTCTCGGTCTGTGTATATAATAACTGTGTAGTAATAATACTAGTCGGTGGATGTTAGCATAATATAAGAATGAAGCAGAGGAGACACATACTGTAGTAACGTTCTCTGCAGAAGGAGTAACGGACGCTCTCAGTCTTTGTATATAATAACTGTGTAGTAATAATACTAGTCGGTGGATGTTAGCATAATATAAGAATGAAGCAGAGGAAACACATACTGTAGTAACGTTCTCTGCAGAAGGAGTAACGGACGCTCTCAGTCTGTGTATATAATAACTGTGTAGTAATAATACTAGTCGGTGGATGTGGCATAATATAAGAATCAAGCAGAGGAGACACATACTGTAGTAACGTTCCCTGCAGAAGGAGTAACGGACGCTCTCAGTCTGTGTATATAGTAACTGTGCAGTAATAATATTAGGCAGTGGATGTGGCATGATATAAGAATGAAGCAGAGGAGACACATACTATAGTAACGTTCTCTGCAGAAGGAGTAATGGACGCTCTCAGTCTGTGTATATAATAACTGTGCAGTAATAATACTAGTCGTTGGATGTGGCATAATATAAGAATGAAGCAGAGGAGACAGATACTGTAGTAACGTTACCAGCAGAAGGAGTAACGGACGCTCTCAGTCTGTGTATATAATAACTGTGTAGTAATAATACTAGTCGTTGGATGTGGCATAATATAAGAATGAAGCAGAGGAGACACATACTGTAGTAACGTTCTCTGCAGAAGGAGTAACGGATGCTCTCAGTCTGTGTATATAATAACTGTGTAGTAATAATACTAGTCGGTGGATGTGGCATAATATAAGAATCAAGCAGAGGAGACACATACTGTAGTAACGTTCCCTGCAGAAGGAGTAACGGACGCTCTCAGTCTGTGTATATAGTAACTGTGCAGTAATAATATTAGGCAGTGGATGTGGCATCATATAAGAATGAAACAGAGGAGACACATACTGTAGTAACGTTCTCTGCAGAAGGAGTAACGGACGCTCTCAGTCTGTGTATATAATAACTGTGCAGTAATAATACTAGTCGTTGGATGTGGCATAATATAAGAATGAAGCAGAGGAGACAGATACTGTAGTAACGTTACCTGCAGAAGGAGTAACGGACGCTCTCAGTCTGTGTATATAATAACTGTGTAGTAATAATACTAGTCGTTGGATGTGGCATAATATAAGAATGAAGCAGAGGAGACACATACTGTAGTAACGTTCTCTGCAGAAGGAGTAACGGACGCTCTCAGTCTGTGTATATAATAACAGTGTAGTAATAATACTAGTCGGTGGATGTGAGCATAATATAAGAATGAAGCAGAGGAGACACATACTGTAGTAACGTTCCCTGCAGAAGGAGTAACGGACGCTCTCAGTCTGTGTATATAATAACTGTGCAGTAATACTAGTCGGTGGATGTGAGCATAATATAAGAATGAAGCAAAGGAGACACATACTGTAGTAACATTACCTGCAGAAGGAGTAACGGACACTCTCAGTCTGTGTGTATAATAACTGTGTAGTAATAATACTAGTCGGTGGATGTGGCATAATATAAGAATGAAGCAGAGGAGACACATACTGTAGTAACGTTCTCTGCAGAAGGAGTAACGGACGCTCTCAGTCTTTGTATATAATAACTGTGTAGTAATAATACTAGTCGGTGGATGTTAGCATAATATAAGAATGAAGCAGAGGAAACACATACTGTAGTAACGTTCTCTGCAGAAGGAGTAACGGACGCTCTCAGTCTTTGTATATAATATAACTGTGCAGTAATAATACTAGTCGGTGGATGTGGCATAATATAAGAATGAAGCAGAGGAGACACATACTGTAGTTATGTTCCCTGCAGAAGGAGTAACGGACGGTCTCAGTCTGTGTATATAATAACTGTGCAGTAATAATACTAGTCGGTGGATGTTAGCATAATATAAGAATGAAGCAGAGGAGACACATACTGTAGTAACGTTCTCTGCAGAAGGAGTAACGGACGCTCTCAGTCTTTGTATATAATAACTGTGCAGTAATAATTCTAGTCGGTTGATGTTAGCATAATATAAGAATGAAGCAGAGGAGACAGATACTGTAGTAACGTTCTCTGCAGAAGGAGTAACGGACGCTCTCGGTCTGTGTATATAATAACTGTGTAGTAATAATACTAGTCGGTGGATGTTAGCATAATATAAGAATGAAGCAGAGGAGACACATACTGTAGTAACGTTCTCTGCAGAAGGAGTAACGGACGCTCTCAGTCTTTGTATATAATAACTGTGTAGTAATAATACTAGTCGGTGGATGTTAGCATAATATAAGAATGAAGCAGAGGAAACACATACTGTAGTAACGTTCTCTGCAGAAGGAGTAACGGACGCTCTCAGTCTGTGTATATAATAACTGTGTAGTAATAATACTAGTCGGTGGATGTGGCATAATATAAGAATCAAGCAGAGGAGACACATACTGTAGTAACGTTCCCTGCAGAAGGAGTAACGGACGCTCTCAGTCTGTGTATATAGTAACTGTGCAGTAATAATATTAGGCAGTGGATGTGGCATGATATAAGAATGAAGCAGAGGAGACACATACTATAGTAACGTTCTCTGCAGAAGGAGTAATGGACGCTCTCAGTCTGTGTATATAATAACTGTGCAGTAATAATACTAGTCGTTGGATGTGGCATAATATAAGAATGAAGCAGAGGAGACAGATACTGTAGTAACGTTACCAGCAGAAGGAGTAACGGACGCTCTCAGTCTGTGTATATAATAACTGTGTAGTAATAATACTAGTCGTTGGATGTGGCATAATATAAGAATGAAGCAGAGGAGACACATACTGTAGTAACGTTCTCTGCAGAAGGAGTAACGGATGCTCTCAGTCTGTGTATATAATAACTGTGTAGTAATAATACTAGTCGGTGGATGTGGCATAATATAAGAATCAAGCAGAGGAGACACATACTGTAGTAACGTTCCCTGCAGAAGGAGTAACGGACGCTCTCAGTCTGTGTATATAGTAACTGTGCAGTAATAATATTAGGCAGTGGATGTGGCATCATATAAGAATGAAACAGAGGAGACACATACTGTAGTAACGTTCTCTGCAGAAGGAGTAACGGACGCTCTCAGTCTGTGTATATAATAACTGTGCAGTAATAATACTAGTCGTTGGATGTGGCATAATATAAGAATGAAGCAGAGGAGACAGATACTGTAGTAACGTTACCTGCAGAAGGAGTAACGGACGCTCTCAGTCTGTGTATATAATAACTGTGTAGTAATAATACTAGTCGTTGGATGTGGCATAATATAAGAATGAAGCAGAGGAGACACATACTGTAGTAACGTTCTCTGCAGAAGGAGTAACGGACGCTCTCAGTCTGTGTATATAATAACAGTGTAGTAATAATACTAGTCGGTGGATGTGAGCATAATATAAGAATGAAGCAGAGGAGACACATACTGTAGTAACGTTCCCTGCAGAAGGAGTAACGGACGCTCTCAGTCTGTGTATATAATAACTGTGCAGTAATACTAGTCGGTGGATGTGAGCATAATATAAGAATGAAGCAAAGGAGACACATACTGTAGTAACATTACCTGCAGAAGGAGTAACGGACACTCTCAGTCTGTGTGTATAATAACTGTGTAGTAATAATACTAGTCGGTGGATGTGCACATAATATAAGAATGAAGCAGAGGAGACACATACTGTAGTAACGTTCTCTGCAGAAGGAGTAATGGACGCTCTCAGTCTGTGTATATAATAACTGTGCAGTAATAATACTAGTCGGTGGATGTGGCATGATATAAGAATGAAGTAGAGGAGACACATACTATAGTAACGTTCCCTGCAGAAGGAGTAACGGACGCTCTCAGTCTGTGTATATAATAACTGTGCAGTAATAATACTAGTCGGTGGATGTGGCATGATATAAGAATGAAGTAGAGGAGACACATACTGTAGTAACGTTCCCTGCAGAAGGAGTAACGGACGCTCTCAGTCTGTGTATATAATAACTGTGCAGTAATAATACTAGTCGGTGGATGTGGCATGATATAAGAATGAAGTAGAGGAGACACATACTGTAGTAACGTTACCTGCAGAAGGAGTAACGGACGCTCTCAGTCTGTGTATATAATAACTGTGTAGTAATAATACTAGTCGGTGGATGTGGCATGATATAAGAATGAAGTAGAGGAGACACATACTGTAGTAACGTTCTCTGCAGAAGGAGTAATGGACGCTCTCAGTCTGTGTATATAATAACTGTAGTAATAATACTAGTCGGTGGATGTGGCATGATATAAGAATGAGGCAGAGGAGACACATACTGTAGTAACATTCCCTGCAGAAGGAGTAATGGACGCTCTCAGTCTGTGTATATAATAACTGTGTAGTAATAATACTAGTCGGTGGATGTGGCATGATATAAGAATGAAGTAGAGGAGACACATACTGTAGTAACGTTCTCTGCAGAAGGAGTAATGGACGCTCTCAGTCTGTGTATATAATAACTGTGTAGTAATAATACTAGTCGGTGGATGTGGCATGATATAAGAATGAGGCAGAGGAGACACATACTGTAGTAACATTCCCTGCAGAAGGAGTAATGGACGCTCTCAGTCTGTGTATAAAATAACTGTGTAGTAATAATATTAGGCAGTGGATGTGGCATGATATAAGAATGAAGTAGAGGAGACACATACTGTAGTAACGTTCCCTGCAGAAGGAGTAATGGACGCTCTCAGTCTGTGTATATAATAACTGTGTAGTAATAATACTAGTCGGTGGATGTGGCATAATATAAGAATGAAGCAGAGGAGACACATACTGTAGTAACTGCAGTAGGAGTAACGGATGCTCTCAGCTGTTTATTACTAGAGGTCGATATTTATCGATTTCAGGAGCTGTAACTCACATTTACTAACAGACAATTTTCAAAATCATTTTAAAATTTTAAGTAAATGTGAATTTTTACCCTGGAAGCCAAACATCGATTTAGATTAGTATTAATCGATCTGAAATTGATTCAAATATAAGAATATTGACCCTTACTAAATATTCCCCTCAGTCTGTAAATATAATCCAGCGATAGAACGTAGGGCTGATAAAAAGCAGATTCATTTATGTGCAATAATTATAACCTTAAACTAGTAACAATTTATTTCAATTCCCAGATGCAGAAACCTGACTTTTATTACAAACATCTGCAAGAATAGAGGCTGCAATTACCTCCTTGTCCAACGGGTCTCCTACACAGGCTCGGAAACGCACTATATTATCTGTATCATGTTATACACTATATTATCTGTATCATGATATACACTATATTATCTGTATCATGCTATACACTATATTATCTGTATCATGTTATACACTATATTATCTGTATCATGTTATACACTATATTATCTGTATCATGTTATACACTATATTATCTGTATCATGTTATACACTATATTATCTATATCATGTTATACACTATATTATCTGTATCATGTTATACTCTATATTATCTGTATCATGTTATACACTATATTATCTGTATCATGTTATACACTATATTATCTGTATCATGTTATACACTATATTATCTGTATCATGTTATACACTATATTATCTGTATCATGCTATACACTATATTATCTGTATCATGTTATACACTATATTATCTGTATCATGTTATACACTATATTATCTGTATCATGTTATACACTACATTATCTGTATCATGTTATACACTATATTATCTGTATCATGTTATACTCTATATTATCTGTATCATGTTATACACTATATTATCTGTATCATGTTATACACTATATTATCTGTATCATGTTATACACTATATTATCTGTATCATGCTATACACTATATTATCTGTATCATGTTATACACTATATTATCTGTATCATGTTATACACTATATTATCTGTATCATGTTATACACTATATTATCTGTATCATGTTATACACTATATTATCTGTATCATGTTATACACTATATTATCTGTATCATGTTATACACTATATTATCTGTATCATGTTATACACTATATTATCTGTATCATGTTATACACTATATTATCTGTATCATGTTATACACTATATTTTCTGTATCATGTTATACACTATATTATCTGTATCATGTAATACACTATATTATCTGTATCATGTTATACACTATATTATCTGTATCATGTTATACACTATATTATCTGTATCATGTTATACACTATATTATCTGTATCATCATATACACTATATTATCTGTATCATGTTATACACTACATTATCTGTATCATGTTATACACTATATTATCTGTATCATGTTATACACTATAATACTGTATCTGTATCATGTTATACACTATATTATCTGTATCATGCTATACACTATATTATCTGTATCATGTTATACGCTATATTATCTGTATCATGTTATACACTATAATACTGTATCTGTATCATGTTACACACTATATTATCTGTATCATGCTATACACTATATTATCTGTATCATGTTATACACTATATTATCTGTATCATGTAATACACTATATTATCTGTATCATGTTATACACTATATTATCTGTATCATGTTATACACTATATTATCTGTATCATGTAATACACTATATTATCTGTATCATGTTATACACTATATTATCTGTATCATGTTATACACTATATTATCTGTATCATGTTATACACTATATTATCTGTATCATGTTATACACTATATTATCTGTATCATGTAATATCATGTTATACACTACATTATCTGTATCATGTTATACACTATATTATCTGTATCATGTTATACTCTATATTATCTGTATCATGTTATACACTATATTATCTGTATCATGTTATACACTATATTATCTGTATCATGTTATACACTATATTATCTGTATCATGTTATACACTATATTATCTGTATCATGTTATACACTATATTATCTGTATCATGTTATACTCTATATTATCTGTATCATGTTATACACTATATTATCTGTATCATGTTATACACTATATTATCTGTATCATGTTATACACTATATTATCTGTATCATGTTATACACTATATTATCTGTATCATGTTATACACTATATTATCTGTATCATGTTATACACTGTATTATCTGTATCATGTTATACACTATATTATCTGTATCATGTTATACACTATATTATCTGTATCATGTTATACACTATATTATCTGTATCATGTTATACACTATATTATCTGTATCATGTTATACACTATATTATCTGTATCATGTTATACACTATATTTTCTGTATCATGTTATACACTATATAATCTGTATCATGTAATACACTATATTATCTGTATCATGTTATACACTATATTATCTGTATCATGTTATACACTATATTATCTGTATCATGTTATACACTATATTATCTGTATCATCATATACACTATATTATCTGTATCATGTTATACACTACATTATCTGTATCATGTTATACACTATATTATCTGTATCATGTTATACACTATAATACTGTATCTGTATCATGTTATACACTATATTATCTGTATCATGCTATACACTATATTATCTGTATCATGTTATACGCTATATTATCTGTATCATGTTATACACTATAATACTGTATCTGTATCATGTTACACACTATATTATCTGTATCATGCTATACACTATATTATCTGTATCATGTTATACACTATATTATCTGTATCATGTAATACACTATATTATCTGTATCATGTTATACACTATTGTTATGCACACCAGTGCCTGCAGGAAAGTACTGGTGTCAGGACTGTTATGCACTCCAGTGCCTGCAGGAATGTACTGGTGTTTGAACTGTTATGCAAAACAAATGGACTCACAGACAGACTAGGGAATATGACATAACGTACACAGAAGGTGGTAGGGTAACAAAATACACACAACGTGAACAGAGAAGCCCAGAGGCTAAGGAACTGGGTATCTCCCTTGTATTAGAACTGCTCAGATGTGAAAAGCAAGATGTTGTGTTTTAATACATAGAAAACCCGAAATGCTGTTGCTAAGGGCAACAGCAAAACCCTAAAGGGTTACCAACGGGTGTGGCAGTAAACTCCTTGGTCAGAGATGGAATGATAGACACAAGGAGATTCTCCACAATCCTAATTCTCACTTGCAGTGCACAGGTTCGGTTTACTGCCACTAAACTGACCCCTGACACCTAGCACAGTGAGACAGGATTAGACAGGCAAGTCTTAGAATACAGCCGCAAACTTGCTAAGTTCACAGAGTAGTAACAGAACCCCAGCAAGCTAAACGACTGACTCCAGTCTTACTGCTAGGTCTGGATTGGCAGAGTGTAATACCAAATCCCCAGGCCTATTTGCAGTAAGCAACAAACAAATACAAAGCTACACAGTACTGGCTAACTTTCAGAAACTGACTAACCAACAAAGATTCAGCAGCATCTGCTTACCCTGAAAAGAGGCCTTATAAAGCAGGTGCTGTCCACGCCCCACTCAGACCTCACAGACTGTGAGCACAAAAACCAGCACCGGATCCCCTGCCATGCACAGAGCCTATAACCACTGCACAGCAAAAGACCCGAACCGGAGTATCAGCTGCGCTCAGGTTACTCCGCTAGCACTTGTCTCCCGGTTGCCATGACGACGTGGCAGCACAGGGCAGGAGACCCTAACAGTACCCCCCCTCTGACGAGGGGTCAAAGAACCCCTACCACCGGGTTTATCGGGGAACTGCGAGGAGAAAGAGCGTATCAGTCTGGGGGCATGAAGATCACAACTGCGCACCCACGACCGCTCCTCCGGGCCATACCCCTTCCAGTGCACCAAAAATGACAGCCGACCCCGAACCACCTTGGAGTCAAGAATCCTTTCAACAACAAACTCCCTCTGGCCACGTATCAGAAGAGGGGAAGGTCTTCCACTGGAAGAAGGATTACTAATCGCCCGTTTTAAAAGGTAACAATGAAATGTTTTATTGATACCCAAAGAACGGGGCAGATCTAACTGAAATGCCACCGGATTGATAACCCTGGTGATCTTATAAGGGCCGATGAACCGGGGGCCTAACTTATGAGATGGCTGTCTCAACTTCAAATTCTTGGTAGACAACCAGACGAAGTCTCCTAATTTGAAGCTGCAGGGTCTTTTCCGCTTATCAAAAACCCTTTTGGTCACTAATGACACAGACACAAGGGCTTTCTTCACTTTCCGCCAAATACCTCTAAGGACCGAAACCACAGAGGAACCACCAGGCGTGGAGTCCAGGGGGTCAAAAGAATTGGCCTTAGGATGATGCCCATACACACAAAGGAAGGGAGAGATCCCTGTAGCAGAGTGAGCCGCGTTGTTATAGGCAAACTCCGCCATGGACAGATGAGCAACCCAGTCAGTCTGACACTTGGAGACATAACACCTGAGGAACTGCTCCAAGGACTGGTTCACCCTTTCAGTCTGCCCATTAGACTGCGGATGGTAGCCCGACGACAAGCTGACAGAAATCTGGAGATCGGAACAAAATGCCCTCCAGAATTTGGCCACAAACTGGGATCCGCGGTCAGAGACCACATCAAGTGGCAACCCGTGGAGACGCACAACATGCAGCATAAATAATTCAGACAGGCGTCTGGCCGATGGCAGCCCAACCAGTGGAACGAAGTGCGCCATCTTCGAAAACCTGTCAACGACAACCCAGATGGCTGTCATCCCCGAGGATTTGGGCAAGTCCACCACAAAATCCATTGAAATGTGGGTCCATGGCTTAGATGGGATAGAGAGTGGATGTAGTGGGCCAACAGGAACCCCTCTAGGAGTCTTATTTCGGGCACAGATGTCACATGCCCGAACCCACTGATCCACATCCTTAGCCACCGAGGGCCACCACACCGCCCTAGATAGCAACTCCCGAGTTCTGGCAATACCCGGGTGACCTGCAGACTTCTTGGCATGGAATTCCAGGAACACTCGCTGTCTTAACCTAGGAGGCACAAACAAAAGACCTACCGGAAGGTCTGGAGGAGCCTGCTCCTGTGCTCTAAGGACTAATGATAAGAGGTCCTGGGTAATGCCCACTTTAATACATGATGGGGAAACAATGGGCAACGGCTCCTCGGTGGTCTCCTGGATTGGAGCAAAACTCCGCGAGAGCGCATCAGCCTTGATGTTTTTTGACCCAGGGCGATATGTTATCAAAAAATTAAAGCGAGCAAAAAACAAAGCCCATCGTGCCTGCCTGGCATTGAGACGCTTCGCTGACTCTAAATATGCCAGATTCTTATGGTCAGTGAGAATTGAGACCACAAACTTAGCCCCCTCAAGCCAGTGTCTCCACTCCTCGAGTGCATCCTTAATAGCCAACAATTCCCTGTTACCCACGTCATAATTCATCTCGGCAGGCGAAAATTTACGGGAAAAGTAAGCACAGGGATGAAGGCGATTATCTGACACTCCCATCTGAGAAAGCACTGCCCCAATACCCATCTCAGAGGCATCCACCTCCACCACAAAAGGACGCTCTGGATCTGGGTGTCGCAGCACCTTGGCCGAAACAAATGCCCTTTTGAGACGGGCAAAAGACGCTTTAGCCTCACAAGACCAGTGAGCAACATCCGCCCCTTTCTTAGTGAGTGCCACCAAGGGCGCCACTATAGACGAAAATCCAGCGATAAATCGTCTATAAAAATTCGCAAAGCCCAGGAAACGCTGAAGCGCCTTCAAACTAGTGGGCTGCACCCAATCCAGGACTGCCTGTACCTTGGAACCCTCCATTTGGAAACCTTCTGGGGAGATAATATATCCTAGAAATGCGATTTGCTGAACTTCAAATTCGCACTTCTCCAGCTTCGCCCCAAGCCGGTGGTCTCTGAGTTTCTGGAGGACTAAGCGTACATGCTTCCGATGTTCCTCCAGGGAATGGGAGAAGATTAGGATGTCATCTAAGTATACAACTAAGAATCTATCCAAATATTCCCTGAGCACATCATTCATGAAATCCTGGAAGACTGCCGGGGCATTACAGAGCCCAAAAGGCATCACCAAATATTCATAATGCCCCGAGTGGGTATTAAAGGCAGTCTTCCATTCATCCCCCTCTCTTATTCGGATTAGATTGTACGCACCGCGTAGGTCAATCTTAGAAAAAATGGTGGCAGTACGAAGCTGGTCAAACAAGACCGAAATGAGAGGCAGTGGGTATGAGTTTTTAATCGTGATACGGTTCAATTCCCTGAAGTCGATGCAGGGTCGCAACGAACCGTCCTTTTTACCCACGAAGAAGAACCCCGACCCAACTGGAGACTGTGAAGGTCTGATAAATCCCTTAGCCAAGTTCTCCTGAATGTACTCTGCCATAGCCTGAGTCTCAGGACGTGACAGGGAGTACAACCTGCTCTTGGGAAGCTTAGCATTTGGCAACAAATCAATGGCACAGTCATAGGAGCGATGGGGAGGTAGTACCTCTGCAACTTTTTTGGAGAACACGTCCGCAAAATCTGCATAACACCCTGGCAATCCTGGCAAACTTAGCTGCGAGAACCTGACTGGAAGGCTCAAGCAACTCCTGAAACAATCAGTACTCCAACTAAGAATCTCCCCAGAGACCCAGTCAAATTGAGGATTGTGGGCCCTTAACCAGGGTAACCCCAACACCAATGGGGCAAAAGTACAGACAGTCACATAAAAGGACAATTTTTCAGAGTGTGTGGCTCCAATAAACAAAGAAATCTGGCTAGTGCAAGAGGTAATTTTACCTTGGGATAATGGTTCCCCGTTTAACCCACAAATCTCAATTTCCGATGCCAAGGGTACTAAGGGAACAGAGTGTTTCAGGGCGAATTGGCGGTCCATAAAAACCCCGTCGGCCCCACTGTCCACAAAGGCCTCAGTCTTGACAGTTTGACCGAGGATCTTCAAGGTCACCGGAATGATAAAAGTCTTCTTGGGAAATTCTGACTTCTGGCCTGACAGGATATTTCCCATCACCCTCAGGCCCTGAAGTTTTCCGGCTTTTCTGGGCATGATACTACCACATGACCTTTATTCCCACAGTACAAACACAACCCCTGCTGTCTCCTCCGCATCTTCTCACGCGAGGAGAGGCGGGTAGCCCCAATCTGCATAGGCTCCTCGGAAAATTCCTCAGAGTCTGAGGTTCCCTTGGGAAGGAAGGAAATCTCAGTCTCCCTTTCAAGCCTACGCTCTCTCAGCCGTCTATCCACCCGGATGGATAACTGCATGAGCTGATCCAAGCTATCAGGCAAGGGATGTTGTACCAGTTGGTCCTTTATCTGGTTAGAAAGACCTCTTCGGTACTGGTGTCTCAGGGCTGGGTCATTCCACTGGGTATCATGGGCCAACCTCCGAAACTCCGTACAGTAAACCTCAACTGGCCTTCGCCCTTGCTTAAGGATCGAAATCTGAGCCTCGGCTGAGGCCGTCTTGTCAGGGTCATCATACAACATGCCCAGTGCCGTAAAAAAAGCATCAACACTTTTAAGCGACGGACAGTCAGGCTGCAACCCATATGCCCAGACCTGTGGGTCTCCTTGTAGCAAGGAAATCACTATGCCCACCCGCTGAATCTCCGACCCAGAAGACTGAGGCCTAAGCCGGAAGTATAGCTTGCAGCTCTCCTTGAAACAAAAGAACTGCGAGCGATCTCCAGAAAAACGATCCGGGAGATTTACTTTCGGCTCCTTAACCCCTGCAGGTGCTGCTGCTGCGGGAGCTCCACCAGCAGCCTGGGAGGTGTGCATTTTAATGGACAAATCATTACATTTTTGAGTCAGGACCTGCACCTGATCAACCACCTGTTGCAACGTATTTTGAGGGGTATGCTCCATATTCCCACAAAATTTCAACAGGAGTATTGGGCTGCTGAATATGTTATGCACACCAGTGCCTGCAGGAAAGTACTGGTGTCAGGACTGTTATGCACTCCTGTGCCTGCAGGAATGTACTGGTGTTTGAACTGTTATGCAAAACAAATGGACTCACAGACAGACTAGGGAATATGACATAACGTACACAGAAGGTGGTAGGGTAACAAAATACACACAACGTGAACAGAGAAGCCCAGAGGCTAAGGAACTGGGTATCTCCCTTGTATTAGAACTGCTCAGATGTGAAAAGCAAGATGTTGTGTTTTAATACATAGAAAACCCGAAATGCTGTTGCTAAGGGCAACAGCAAAACCCTAAAGGGTTACCAACGGGTGTGGCAGTAAACTCCTTGGTCAGAGATGGAATGATAGACACAAGGAGATTCTCCACAATCCTAATTCTCACTTGCAGTGCACAGGTTCGGTTTACTGCCACTAAACTGACCCCTGACACCTAGCACAGTGAGACAGGATTAGACAGGCAAGTCTTAGAATACAGCCGCAAACTTGCTAAGTTCACAGAGTAGTAACAGAACCCCAGCAAGCTAAACGACTGACTCCAGTCTTACTGCTAGGTCTGGATTGGCAGAGTGTAATACCAAATCCCCAGGCCTATTTGCAGTAAGCAACAAACAAATACAAAGCTACACAGTACTGGCTAACTTTCAGAAACTGACTAACCAACAAAGATTCAGCAGCATCTGCTTACCCTGAAAAGAGGCCTTATAAAGCAGGTGCTGTCCACGCCCCACTCAGACCTCACAGACTGTGAGCACAAAAACCAGCACCGGATCCCCTGCCATGCACAGAGCCTATAACCACTGCACAGCAAAAGACCCGAACCGGAGTATCAGCTGCACTCTGGTTACTCCGCTAGCACTTGTCTCCCGGTTGCCATGACGACGTGGCAGCACAGGGCAGGAGACCCTAACAACTATATTATCTGTATCATGTTATACACTATATTATCTGTATCATGTTATACACTATATTATCTGTATCATGTTATACACTATATTATCTGTATCATGTTATACACTATATTATCTGTATCATGTTATACACTATATTATCTGTATCATGTTATACACTATATTATCTGTATCATGTTATACACTATATTATCTGTATCATGGTATACACTATATTATCTGTATCATGTTATACACTATATTATCTGTATCATGTTATACACTATATTATCTGTATCATGTTATACACTATATTATCTGTATCATGTTATACACTATATTATCTGTATCATGTTATACACTATATTATCTGTATCATGTAATACACTATATTATCTGTATCATGTTATACACTATATTATCTGTATCATGTTATACACTATATTATCTGTATCATGTTATACACTATATTATCTGTATCATGTAATACACTATATTATCTGTATCATGTTATACACTATATTATCTGTATCATGTTATACACTATATTATCTGTATCATGTTATACACTATATTATCTGTATCATGTTATACACTATATTATCTGTATCATGTTATACACTATATTATCTGTATCATGTTATACACTATATTATCTGTATCATGTTATACACTATATTATCTGTATCATGTTATACACTATATTATCTGTATCATGTTATACACTATATTATCTGTATCATGTTATACACTATATTATCTGTATCATGTTATACACTATATTATCTGTATCATGTAATACACTATATTATCTGTATCATGTTATACACTATATTATCTGTATCATGCTATACACTATATTATCTGTATCATGTTATACACTATATTATCTGTATCATGGTATACACTATATTATCTGTATCATGTTATAAACTATATTATCTGTATCATGTTATACACTATATTATCTGTATCATGTTATACACTATATTATCTGTATCATGTTATACACTATATTACCTGTATCATGTTATACACTGTATTATCTGTATCATGTTATACACTATAATACTGTATCTGTATCATGTTATACGCTATATTACCTGTATCATATTATACACTATATTACCTGTATCATGTTATACACTATATTATCTGTATCATGGTATACACTATATTATCTGTATCATGTTATACACTATATTATCTGTATCATGTTATACACTATATTACCTGTATCATGTTATACACTGTATTATCTGTATCATGTTATACACTGTATTATCTGTATCATGCTATACACTATATTATCTGTATCATACTATACACTATATTATCTGTATCATGTTATACACTATATTATCTGTATCATGTTATACACTATATTATCTGTATCATGTTATACACTATATTATCTGTATCATGTTATACACTATATTATCTGTATCATGTTATACACTATATTATCTGTATCATGTTATACACTATATTATCTGTATCATGTTATACTCTATATTATCTGTATCATGTTATACACTATATTATCTGTATCATGTTATACACTATATTATCTGTATCATGCTATACACTATATTATCTGTATCATGTTATACACTATATTATCTGTATCATGTAATACACTATATTATCTGTATCATGTTATACACTATATTATCTGTATCATGCTATACACTATATTATCTGTATCATGTTATACACTATATTATCTGTATCATGTTATACACTATATTATCTGTATCATGTTATACACTATATTATCTGTATCATGCTATACACTATATTATCTGTATCATGTTATACACTATATTATCTGTATCATGTTATACACTATATTATCTGTATCATGTTATACACTATATTATCTGTATCATGTTATACACTATATTATCTGTATCATGTTATACACTATATTATCTGTATCATGTTATACACAATATTATCTGTATCATGTTATACACTATATTATCTGTATCATGTTATACACTATATTATCTGTATCATGTTATACACTATATTATCTGTATCATGTTATACACTATATTATCTGTATCATGTTATACACTATATTATCTGTATCATGTTATACACTATATTATCTGTATCATGTTATACACTATATTATCTGTATCATGCTATACACTATATTATCTGTATCATGTTATACACTATATTATCTGTATCATGTTATACACTATATTATCTGTATCATGTTATACACTATATTATCTGTATCATGTTATACACTATATTATCTGTATCATGTTATACACTATATTATCTGTATTATGTTATACACTAAATTATCTGTATCATGCTATACACTATATTATCTGTATCATGTTATACACTATATTATCTGTATCATGTTATACATTCTATTATCTGTATCATGTTATACACTATATTATCTGTATCATGTTATACACTATATTATCTGTATCATGTTATACACTATATTATCTGTATCATGATATACACTATATTATTTGTATCATGTTATACACTATATTATCTGTATCATGTTATACACTATATTATCTGTATCATGTTATACACTATATTATCTGTATCATGTTATACACTATATTATCTGTATCATGTTATACACTATATTATCTGTATCATGTTATACACTATATTATCTGTATAATGCTATACACTATATTATCTGTATCATGCTATACACTATATTATCTGTATCATGTTATACACTATATTATCTCTATCATGTTATACACTATATTATCTGTATCATGCTATACACTATATTATCTATATCATGTTATACACTATATTATCTGTATCATGTTATACACTATATTATCTGTATCATGCTATACACTATATTATCTGTATCATGCTATACACTATATTATCTGTATCATGTTATACACTATATTATCTCTATCATGTTATACACTATATTATCTGTATCATGCTATACACTATATTATCTATATCATGTTATACACTATATTATCTGTATCATGTTATACACTATATTACCTGTAATGTTATACACTGTATTATCTATATCATGTTATACACTATATTATCTGTATCATGTTATACACTATATTATCTGTATCATGTTATACACTATATTATCTGTATTATGTTATACACTAAATTATCTGTATCATGCTATACACTATATTATCTGTATCATGTTATACACTATATTATCTGTATCATGTTATACATTCTATTATCTGTATCATGTTATACACTATATTATCTGTATCATGTTATACACTATATTATCTGTATCATGTTATACACTATATTATCTGTATCATGATATACACTATATTATTTGTATCATGTTATACACTATATTATCTGTATCATGTTATACACTATATTATCTGTATCATGTTATACACTATATTATCTGTATCATGTTATACACTATATTATCTGTATCATGTTATACACTATATTATCTGTATCATGTTATACACTATATTATCTGTATAATGCTATACACTATATTATCTGTATCATGCTATACACTATATTATCTGTATCATGTTATACACTATATTATCTCTATCATGTTATACACTATATTATCTGTATCATGCTATACACTATATTATCTATATCATGTTATACACTATATTATCTGTATCATGTTATACACTATATTATCTGTATCATGCTATACACTATATTATCTGTATCATGTTATACACTATATTATCTCTATCATGTTATACACTATATTATCTGTATCATGCTATACACTATATTATCTATATCATGTTATACACTATATTATCTGTATCATGTTATACACTATATTACCTGTAATGTTATACACTGTATTATCTATATCATGTTATACACTATATTATCTGTATCATGTTATACACTATATTATCTGTATCATGTTATACACTATATTATCTGTATCATGTTATACACTATATTATCTGTATCATGTTATACACTATATTATCTGTATCATGTTATACACTATATTATCTGTATCATGTTATACACTATATTATCTGTATCATGTTATACACTATATTATCTGTATCATGCTATACACTGTATTATCTGTATCATGTTATACACTATATTATCTGTATCATGTTATACACTATATTATCTGTATCATGCTATACACTATATTATCTGCATCATGTTATACACTATATTATCTGTATCATGTTATACACTATATTATCTGTATCATGTTATACACTATATTATCTGTATCATGTTATACACTATATTATCTGTATCATGCTATACACTATATTATCTGTATCATGTTATACACTATATTATCTGTATCATGTTATACACTATATTATCTGTATCATGTTATACACTATATTATCTGTATCATGCTATACACTATATTATCTGTATCATGTTATACACTATATTATCTGTATCATGTTATACACTATATTATCTGTATCACGTGATACACTATATTATCTGTATCATGTTATACACTATATTATCTGTATTATGTTATACACTATATTATCTGTATCATGTTATACACTATATTATCTGTATCATGTTATACACTATATTATCTGTATTATGTTATACACTATATTATCTGTATCATGTTATACACTATATTATCTGTATCATGTTATACTCTATATTATCTGTATCATGCTATACACTATATTAACTGTATCATGTATGACATACACTATATTACCTGTATCATGTATGACACACACTATATTACCTGTATCATGTATGACATACACTATATTACCTGTATCATGTATGAAATACACTATATCACGTGTATCATGTATGACATACACTATATTACCTGTGTGATGTATGACATACACTATATTACCTGTTTCATGTATGACATACACTATATTACCTGTATCATGTATGACACACACTATATTATCTGTATCATGTATGACACACACTATATTACCTGTATCATGTATGACACACACTATATTACCTGTATCATGTATGACACACACTATATTACCTGTATCATGTATGACACACACTATATTACCTGTATCATGTATTACACACACTATATTACCTGTATCATGTATGACACACACTATATTACCTGTATCATGTATGACACACACTATATTACCTGTATCATGTATGACACACACACACACTATATTACCTGTGTCATGTATGACACACACTATATTACCTGTATCATGTATGACACACACTATATTACCTGTATCATGTATTACACACACTATATTACCTGTATCATGTATGACACACACTATATTACCTGTATCATGTATGACACACACTATATTACCTGTATCATGTATTACACACACTATATTACCTGTATCATGTATGACACACACTATATTACCTGTATCATGTATGACACACACTATATTACCTGTATCATGTATGACACACATAGATATAATATCCCTCTATCCCGCATCTCCGTTTCTGGGATCCCCATGTGCAGTGCGGCGTACACATAGATACACTGTACACGCTGCCTGATACATTGTATGACGGTGCACGGTTGCTGCATACTGTGTCTATATATATATATATATATATGATGTGGCTGCTGGTGGGTGCGGGCAGAATAGCACGCATACAATGATATATATGTAACAATGCAGTCGCAATAATAATTGTATAACACACTTGCAATAACACGCGATAACACACATCCAATAATACACACGTAAGAACACATACAATGCTACACACAAAGATATACACATGCAATAATACACACGTAATAACACACATGCGATAACACGTCATAACACATACACTAATATTCATGCAATAACACACACACAATAACACACATACAATATTACACACGTGATATCACATCCAATAATACACATGCAATGGTCTGGGGTATGTAGGATATGGGGTGCCCTCTCCTCCTGTCAGTCTGGGACCCCCTCCCCTATGGGTGGACAGTGGGCAGGGTATTGGGGTGGGTGTGAGGTTCAGTATCAGTCTGGGACCCCCCTCCCCTATGGGTGGGCAGTGGGCAGGGTATTGGGGTGGATGTGAGACTCGGTGTCAGTCTGGGACCCCCCTCCCCTATGGGTGGGCAGTGGGCAGGGTATTGGGGTGGGTGTGAGGCTCAGTGTCAGTCTGGGACCCCCTCGCCTATGGGTGGGCAGTGGGCAGGGTATTGGGGTGGGTGTAAAATTCAGTGTCAGTCTGGGACCCCCTCCCCTATCGGTGGGCAGTGGGCAGGGTATTGGGGTGGGTGTGAGGCTCAGTGACAGTCTGGGACCCCCCTCCCCTATGGGTGGGCAGGGTATTGGGGTGGGTGTAAGACTCAGTGTCAGTCTGGGACCCCCTCCCCTATGGCTGGGCAGTGGGCAGGGTATCTGGGTGGGAGTAAGACTCAGTGTCAGTCTGGGACCCCCCTCCCCTATGGGTGGGCAGTGGGCAGGGTATTGCGGTGAGTGTGAGGCTGAGTGTCAGTCTGGGACCCCCTCCCCTATGGGTGGGCAGTGGGCAGGGTATTGGGGTGGGTGTAAGACTCAGTGTCAGTCTGGGACCCACTCCCCTATGGGTGGGCAGGGGGCAGGGTATTGGGGTGGGAGCATGACTCAGTGGCAGTCTGGGGCCCCCTTCCCTATGGGTGGGCAGTGGGCAGGGTATTGGGGTGGGTGTGAGGCTGTCAGTCTGGGACCCCCTCCCCTATGGGTGGGCAGTGGGCAGGATATTGGGGTGGGTGTAAGACTCAGTGTCAGTATGGGACCCCCTCCCCTATGGGTGGCAGTGGGCAGGGTATTGGGGTGGGTGTGAGGCTCAGTGACAGTCTGGGACCCCCCTCCCCTATGGGTGGGCAGGGTATTGGGGTGGGTGTAAGACTCAGTGTCAGTCTGGGACCCCCTCCCCTATGGCTTGGCAGTGGGCAGGGTATCTGGGTGGGAGTAAGACTCAGTGTCAGTCTGGGACCCCCCTCCCCTATGGGTGGGCAGTGGGCAGGGTATTGCGGTGAGTGTGAGGCTGAGTGTCAGTCTGGGACCCCCTCCCCTATGGGTGGGCAGTGGGCAGGGTATTGGGGTGGGTGTAAGACTCAGTGTCAGTCTGGGACCCACTCCCCTATGGGTGGGCAGGGGGCAGGGTATTGGGGTGGGAGCATGACTCAGTGTCAGTCTGGGGCCCCCTCCCCTATGGGTGGGCAGTGGGCAGGGTATTGGGGTGGGTGTGAGGCTGTCAGTCTGGGACCCCCTCCCCTATGGGTGGGCAGTGGGCAGGATATTGGGGTGGGTGTAAGACTCAGTGTCAGTCTGGGACCCCCTCCCCTATGGGTGGGCAGTGTATTGGGGTGGGTGTGAGGCTGAGTGTCAGTCTGGGACACCCCTCCCCTATGGGTGGGCAGTGGGCAGTGTATTAGGGTGGGTGTGAGGCTGAGTGTCAGTTTGGGACCTCCTCCCCTATGGGTGGGCAGTAGGCAGGGTATTTGGGGTGGGTGTAAGACTCAGTGTCAGTCTGGGACCCCCTCCCCTACGGGTGGGCAGGGGGCAGGGTACTGGGGTGGGAGTATGACTCAGTGTCTGTCTGGGACCCCCCTCCCCTATGGGTGGGCAGTGGGCAGGGTACTGGGGTGGGTGTGAGGCTGAGTGTCAGTCTGGGACCCCCTCCCCTATGGGTGGGCAGTAGGCAGGGTATTGGGGTGGGTGTGAGGCTGAGTGTCAGTCTGGGACCCCCTCCCCTATGTGTGGGCAGTGGGCAGGATAATGGGGTGGGTGTAAGACTCAGTGTCAGTCTGGGACCCCCACCCCTAAGAGTGGGCAGTGTATTGGGGTGGGTGTAAGACTCAGTGTCAGTCTGGGACCCCCTCCCCTATGGGTGGGCAGTGGGCAGGGTATTGGGGTGGATGTGAGGCTCGGTGTCAGTCTGGGACCCCCCTCCCCTATAGGTGGGCAGTGGGCAGGGTATTGGGGTGGGTGTGAGGCTCAGTGTCAGTCTGGGACCCCCCTCGCCTATGGGTGGGCAGTGGGCAGGGTATTGGGGTGGGTGTAAAATTCAGTGTCAGTCTGGGACCCCCTCCCCTATCGGTGGGCAGTGGTCAGGGTATTGGGGTGGGTGTGAGGCTCAGTGTCAGTCTGGGACCCCCTCCCCTATGGGTGGGCAGGGTATTGGGGTGGGTGTAAGACTCAGTGTCAGTATGGGACCCCCTTCCCTATGGGTGGCAGTGGGCAGGGTATTGGGGTGGGTGTGAGGCTCAGTGACAGTCTGGGACCCCCCTCCCCTATGGGTGGGCAGGGTATTGGGGTGGGTGTAAGACTCAGTGTCAGTCTGGGACCCCCTCCCCTATGGCTTGGCAGTGGGCAGGGTATCTGGGTGGGAGTAAGACTCGGTGTCAGTCTGGGACCCCCCTCCCCTATGGGTGGGCAGTGGGCAGGGTATTGCGGTGAGTGTGAGGCTGAGTGTCAGTCTGGGACCCCCTCCCCTATGGGTGGGCAGTGGGCAGGGTATTGGGGTGGGTGTAAGACTCAGTGTCAGTCTGGGACCCACTCCCCTATGGGTGGGCAGGGGGCAGGGTATTGGGGTGGGAGCATGACTCAGTGTCAGTCTGGGGCCCCCTCCCCTATGGGTGGGCAGTGGGCAGGGTATTGGGGTGGGTGTGAGGCTGTCAGTCTGGGACCCCCTCCCCTATGGGTGGGCAGTGGGCAGGATATTGGGGTGGGTGTAAGACTCAGTGTCAGTCTGGGACCCCCTCCCCTATGGGTGGGCAGTGTATTGGGGTGGGTGTGAGGCTGAGTGTCAGTCTGGGACACCCCTCCCCTATGGGTGGGCAGTGGGCAGTGTATTAGGGTGGGTGTGAGGCTGAGTGTCAGTTTGGGACCTCCTCCCCTATGGGTGGGCAGTAGGCAGGGTATTGGGGTGGGTGTAAGACTCAGTGTCAGTCTGGGACCCCCTCCCCTACGGGTGGGCAGGGGGCAGGGTACTGGGGTGGGAGTATGACTCAGTGTCTGTCTGGGACCCCCCTCCCCTATGGGTGGGCAGTGGGCAGGGTACTGGGGTGGGTGTGAGGCTGAATGTCAGTCTGGGACCCCCTCCCCTATGGGTGGGCAGTAGGCAGGGTATTGGGGTGGGTGTGAGGCTGAGTGTCAGTCTGGGACCCCCTCCCCTATGTGTGGGCAGTGGGCAGGATAATGGGGTGGGTGTAAGACTCAGTGTCAGTCTGGGACCCCCACCCCTAAGAGTGGGCAGTGTATTGGGGTGGGTGTAAGACTCAGTGTCAGTCTGGGACCCCCTCCCCTATGGGTGGGCAGTGGGCTGGGTATTGGGGTGGGTGTGAAGCTGTCAGTCTGGGACCCCCCTCCCCTATGGGTGGGCAGTGGGCAGGGTATTGGGGTGGGTGTGAGGCTCAGTGTCAGTCTGGGACCGCCTCCCCTATGGGTGGGCAGTGGGCAGGGTATTGGGGTGGGTGTGAGGCTGAGTGTCAGTCTGGGACCCCCTCCCCTATGGGTGGGCAGTGGGCAGGGTAAGACTCAGTGTCAGTCTGGGACCCCCTCCCCTATGGGTGGGCAGTGGGCAGGGTATTGGGTGGGTGTGAGGCTGTCAGTCTGGGACCCCCCTCCCCTATGGGTGGGCAGTGGGCAGGGTAAGACTCAGTGTCAGTCTGGGACCCCCTCCCCTATGGGTGGGCAGTAGGCTGGGTATTGGGGTGGGTGTGAGGCTGTCAGTCTGGCACCCCCCTCCCCTATGGGTGGGCAGTGGGCAGGGTAAGACTAAGTGTCAGTCTGGGACCCCCTCCCCTATGGGTGGGCAGTAGGCTGGGTATTGGCGTGGGTGTGAGGCTATCAGTCTGGGACCCACTCCCCTATGGGTGGGCAGGGGGCAGGGTATTGGGGTGGGAGTAAGACTCAGTGTCAGTCTGGGGCCCCCTCCACTATGGGTGGGCAGTGGGCAGGGTATTGGGGTGGGTGTGAGGCTGTCAGTCTGGGACCCCCTCCCCTATGGGTGGGCAGTGGGCAGGATATTGGGGTGGGTGTAAGACTCAGTGTCAGTCTGGGACCCCCTCCCCTATGGGTGGGCAGGGGGCAGGATATTGGGGTGGGTGTCAGTCTGGGACACCCCTCCCCTATGGGTGGGCAGGGTATTGGGGTGGGTGTGAGGCTGAGTGTCAGTCTGGGACCTCCTCCCCTATGTGTGGGCAGTGGGCAGGATACTGGGGTGGGTGTAAGACTCAGTGTCAGTCTGGGATCCCCTCCTCTATGGGTGGGCAGTGGGCAGGGTATTGGGGTGGGTGTGAGGCTCAGTGTCAGTCTGGGATCCCCTCCTCTATGGGTGGGCAGTGGGCAGGGTATTGGGGTGGGTGTGAGGCTGTCAGCCTGGGACCCCCCTCCCCTAATGGTGGGCAGTGGGCAGGGTATTGGGGTTGGTGTAAGACTCAGTGTCAGTCTGGGACCCCCTCCCCTATGGGTGGGCAGTAGGCTGGGTATTGGGGTGGATGTGAGGCTGTCAGTCTGGGACCCCCCTCCCCTATGGGTGGGCAGTGGGCAGGGTATTGGGGTGGGTGTGAGGCTCAGTGTCAGTCTGGGACCGCCTCCCCTATGGGTGGTCAGTGGGCAGGGTATTGGGGTGGGTGTGAGGCTGAGTGTCAGTTTGGGACCCCCTCCCCTATGGGTGGACAGTGGGCAGGGTATTGGGGTGGGTGTGAGGCTGTCAGTCTGGGACCCCCCTCCTCTATGTGTGGACAGTGGGCAGGGTAAGACTCAGTGTCAGTCTGGGACCCCCTCCCTTATGGGTGGGCAGTAGGCTGGGTATTGGGGTGGGTGTGAGGCTGTCAGTCTGGGACCCCCCTCCCCTATGTGTGGACAGTGGGCAGGGTAAGACTCAGTGTCAGTCTGGGACCCCCTCCCTTATGGGTGGGCAGTAGGCTGGGTATTGGGGTGGGTGTGAGGCTGTCAGTCTGGGACCCCCCTCCCCTATGGGTGGGCAGTGGGCAGGGTATTGGGGTGGGTGTGAGGCTCAGTATCAGTCTGGGACCGCCTCCCCTATGGGTGGGCAGTGGGCAGGGTATTGGGGTGGGTGTGAGGCTGAGTGTCAGTCTGGGACCACCTCCCCTATGGGTGGGCAGTGGGCAGGGTAAGACTCAGTGTCAGTCTGGAATCCCCTCCCCTATGGGTGGGCAGTGGGCAGGGTATTGGGGTGGGTGTGAGGCTGTCAGTCTGGGACCCCCCTCCTCTATGGGTGGACAGTGGGCAGGGTAAGACTTAGTGTCAGTCTGGGACCCCCTCCCCTATGGGTGGGCAGTAGGCTGGGTATTGGGGTGGGTGTGAGGCTGTCAGTCTGGGACCCCCCTCCCCTATGGGTGGGCAGTGGGCAGGGTATTGGGGTGGGTGTGAGGCTCAGTATCAGTCTGGGACCGCCTCCCCTATGGGTGGGCAGTGGGCAGGGTATTGGGGTGGATGTGAAGCTGAGTGTCAGTCTGGGACCCCCTCCCCTATGGGTGGGCAGTGGGCAGGGTAAGACTCAGTGTCAGTCTGGGACCTCCTCCCCTATGGGTGGGCAGAAGGCTGGGTATTGGGGTGGATGTGAGGCTGTCAGTCTGGGATCCCCCTCCCCTATGGGTGGGCAGTGGGCAGGGTATTGGGGTGGCTGTGAGGCTCAGTGTCAGTCTGGGACCGCCTCCCCTATGGGTGGTCAGTGGGCAGGGTATTGGGGTGGGTGTGAGGCTGAGTGTCAGTCTGGGACCCCCTCCCCTATGGGTGGACAGTGGGCAGGGTAAGACTCAGTGTCAGTCTGGGACCCCCTCCCCTATGGGTGGGCAGTGGGCAGGGTAAGACTCAGTGTCAGTCTGGGATCCCCTCCCCTATGGGTGGGCAGTGGGCAGGGTATTGGGGTGGGTGTGAGGCTGTCAGTCTGGGACCCCCCTCCTCTATGGGTGGACAGTGGGCAGGGTAAGACTCAGTGTCAGTCTGGGACCCCCTCCCCTATGGGTGGGCAGTAGGCTGGGTATTGGGGTGGGTGTGAGGCTGTCAGTCTGGGACCCCCCTCCCCTATGGGTGGGCAGTGGGCAGGGTATTGGGGTGGGTGTGAGACTCAGTATCAGTCTGGGACCGCTTCCCCTATGGGTGGGCAGTGGGCAGGGTATTGGGGTGGGTGTGAGGCTGAGTGTCAGTCTGGGACCCCCTCCCCTATGGGTGGGCAGTGGGCAGGGTAAGACTCAGTGTCAGTCTGGGACCCCCTCCCCTATGGGTGGGCAGTGGGCAGGGTATTGGGGTGGGTGTGAGGCTGAGTGTCAGTCTGGGACCCCCTCCCCTATGGGTGGGCAGTGGTCAGGGTAAGACTCAGTGTCAGTCTGGGACCCCCTCCCCTATGGGTGGGCAGTAGGCTGGGTATTGGGGTGGGTGTGAGGCTGTCAGTCTGGGACCCCCCTCCCCTATGGGTGGGCAGTGGGCAGGGTAAGACTCAGTGTCAGTCTGGGACCCCCTCCCCTATGGGTGGGCAGTGGGCAGGGTATTGGGGTGGGTGTGAGGCTGAGTGTCAGTCTGGGACCCCCTCCCCTATGGGTGGGCAGTGGGCAGGGTAAGACTCAGTGTCAGTCTGGGACCCCCTCCCCTATGGGTGGGCAGTAGGCTGGGTATTGGGGTGGGTGTGAGGCTGTCAGTCTGGGACCCCCCTCCCCTATGGGTGGGCAGTGGGCAGGGTATTGGGGTGGGTGTGAGGCTCAGTGTCAGTCTGGGACCCCCTCCCCTATGGGTGGGCAGTGGGCAGGGTAAGACTCAGTGTCAGTCTGGGACCCCCTCCCCTATGGGTGGGCAGTGGGCAGGGTATTGGGGTGGGTGTGAGGCTGTCAGTCTGGGACCCCCTCCCCTATGGGTGGGCAGTGGGCAGGGTATTGGGGTGGGTGTGAGGCTGTCAGTCTGGGACCCCCCTCCCCTATGGGTGGGCAGTGGGCAGGGTAAGACTCAGTGTCAGTCTGGGACCCCCTCCCCTATGGGTGGGCAGTGGGCAGGGTATTGGGGTGGGTGTGAGGCTGTCAGTCTGGGATCCCCTCCCCTATGGGTGGGCAGTGGGCAGGATAATGGGGTGGGTGTGAGGCTGAGTGTCAGTCTGGGACCCCCTCCCCTATGGGTGGGCAGTAGGCAGGGTATTGGGGTGGGTGTGATGCTGTCAGTCTGGGACCCCCCTCCCCTATGGGTAGGCAGTGGGCAGGGTAAGACTCAGTGTCAGTCTGGGACCCCCTCCCCTATGGGTGGGCAGTAGGCTGGGTATTGGGGTGGGTGTGAGGCTGTCAGCCTGGGACCCTCTCCCCTAATGGTGGGCAGTGGGCAGGGTATTGGGGTATGTGTAAGACTCAGTGTCAGTCTGGGACCCTCTCCCCTATGGGTGGGCAGTAGGCTGGGTATTGGGGTGGGTGTGAGGCGCAATGCCAGTCTGGGACCCCCTCCCCTATGGGTGGGCAGTGGGCAGGGTAAGACTCAGTGTCAGTCTGGGACCCTATGGGTGGGCAGGGTATTGGGGTGGGTGTGAGGCTGTCAGTCTGGGACCCCCTCCCCTATGGGTGGGCAGTGGGCAGGGTATTGGGGTGGGAGTGAGGCTGTCAGTCTGGGATCCCCTCCCCTATGGGTGGGCAGTGGGCAGGATATTGGGGTGGGTGTGAGGCTGTCAGTCTGGGACGCCCTCCCCTATGGGTGGGCAGTAGGCAGGGTACTGTGGTGGGTGTGAGGCTCAGTGTCAGTCTGGGACCCCTTCCCCTATGGGTGGGCAGTGGGCAGGGTAAGACTCAGTGTCAGTCTGGGACCCCCTCCCCTATGGGTGGGCAGTGGGCAGGGTATTGGGGTGGGTGTGAGGCTGTCAGTCTGGGACCCCCTCCCCTATGGGTGGGCAGTGGGCAGGGTATTGGGGTGGGTGTGAGGCTGTCAGTCTGGGACCCCCTCCCCTATGGGTGGGCAGTAGGCAGGGTATTGGGGTGGGTGTGATGCTGTCAGTCTGGGACCCCCCTCCCCTATGGGTGGGCAGTGGGCAGGGTAAGACTCAGTGTCAGTCTGGGACCCCCTCCCCTATGGGTGGGCAGTAGGCTGGGTATTGGGGTGGGTGTGAGGCTGTCAGCCTGGGACCCTCTCCCCTAATGGTGGGCAGTGGGCAGGGTATTGGGGTATGTGTAAGACTCAGTGTCAGTCTGGGACCCTCTCCCCTATGGGTGGGCAGTAGGCTGGGTATTGGGGTGGGTGTGAGGCTCAATGCCAGTCTGGGACCCCCTCCCCTATGGGTGGGCAGTGGGCAGGGTAAGACTCAGTGTCAGTCTGGGACCCTATGGGTGGGCAGGGTATTGGGGTGGGTGTGAGGCTGTCAGTCTGGGACCCCCTCCCCTATGGGTGGGCAGTGGGCAGGGTAATGGGGTGGGAGTGAGGCTGTCAGTCTGGGATCCCCTCCCCTATGGGTGGGCAGTGGGCAGGATATTGGGGTGGGTGTGAGGCTGTCAGTCTGGGACGCCCTCCCCTATGGGTGGGCAGTAGGCAGGGTACTGTGGTGGGTGTGAGGCTCAGTGTCAGTCTGGGACCCCTTCCCCTATGGGTGGGCAGTGGGCAGGGTAAGACTCAGTGTCAGTCTGGGACCCCCTCCCCTATGGGTGGGCAGTGGGCAGGGTATTGGGGTGGGTGTGAGGCTGTCAGTCTGGGACCCCCTCCCCTATGGGTGGGCAGTGGGCAGGGTATTGGGGTGGGTGTGAGGCTGTCAGTCTGGGACCCCTCCTCTATGGGTGGGCAGTGGGCAGCCCGGCCCCCAGTCACACAGCAGCCCAGCAGTGTGGATCAGTCAGCGGGGCAGCAGCACAGAGGGTGCCCCATGCAGGGCTCGGCCGGTGCCAGCTGGGGACGATGAGTGACCGGAGGAGAGCCGCAGTCACCCTCAGCTCCCGGGCACATGCCTTCTCGGTGGAGGCGCTGATCGGGGGGCACAAGAAGAGGAAGCTCCGGGACTGGCAGCCGGATAAGGGATTGGATTTGTCTATGGACGGTCTGAGTCCACATGGGGAGCTGGGGGAGGGAGATGAGCCGGGACCCTGCCTGGATCTCAACCCTGGTGAGTACCCCAACCCGGGGACCCTGGTGTGTCAGCCTGGGGCCAGCACATGTATGATCTATGTGTGTCAGCCTGGGGCCAGCACATGTATGATCTATGTGTGTCAGCCTGGGGCCAGCACATGTATGATCTCTATGTGACAGCCTGGGGCCAGCACATGTATGATCTCTATGTGACAGCCTGGTGCCAGGACATTTATGACCACTCTATGTGACAGCCTGGGGCCAGGACATGTATGACCACTCTATGTGACAGCCTGGGGCCAGCACATGTATGATCACTCTATGTGACAGCCTGGGGCCAGGACATGTATGACCACTCTATGTGACAGCCTGGGGCCAGGACATGTATGACCACTCTATGTGACAGCCTGGGGCCAGGACATGTATGACCACTCTATGTGACAGCCTGGGGCCAGCACATGTATGATCACTCTATGTGACAGCCTGGGGCCAGGACATGTATGACCACTCTATGTGACAGCATGGGGCCAGGACATGTATGACCACTCTATGTGACAGCCTGGGGCCAGCACATGTATGATCACTCTATGTGACAGCCTGGGGCCAGCACATGTATGATCACTCTATGTGACAGCCTGGGGCCAGGACATGAATGATCACTCTATGTGACAGCCTGATGCCAGGACATGTATGATCACTCTGTGTAACAGCCTGGGGTCAGCACATGTATGATCTCTGTGTGACAGCCTGGTGCCAGGACATGTATGATCTCTGTGTAACAGCTTGGTGCCAGAACATGTATGATCACTCTATGTGCTGCTGGGGCCAGCACATGTATGACCACTCTATGTGACTGCCTGGTGTCAGGACATGTGTGATCATAGTATGTAACTGCCTGGTGCCAGGTCATGTATGATCACTGTGTGTGACTTCCTGATGCTAGGACATGTGAGATTGGTTCCAGGACATGTGTGCTCAGAACATACATGTGTCCTGGGAGTAACTGCTCTGTAGGGTTAGTAGACTGATTTGAGAGACACCAAAAGAGTTATGGCATGAAAGCCGCACATGTGTCATATGAAGCTGCACACACATACATGTAATATGTAACCATGTGTGCTGGCACCAGACTTCTGTGTCCTGTACACCCCACTATATACAGTATATATAACCCGCAGGCCTATCGAGTCAGACGCCCGGTAATCACTGGATGTATGCAGCGCCCGAAAGAGAATGTGATGCAGAACGCCCGACCCCGACACCCGAGTTACACATCAGACCCGCACCTAGTTATTATAGCACTATTATTACATATCGCCACATTATTATTATTACCCCTCCAATAAACGTCTGCGTGTTTCTTTGTTGATATATATATATATAATATATATATATATATATATATATACAGGCAGAGGGTCCGCACTCACGTTAGAGCATTATTTATGCTGGGGTGACATCCAATGAGGGGAAAAAAATCCAACTCCAATATAATTCCAAATAAGGGGAGCACTCACCAGTCTTCAAGCAGGCACAAGTTTTATTTAAGTCATCAATGACAAGCAGATTATATTTATTGACTTTATTTATCGACATACATGTAGCAGGGTACAACTCATTATATATATATATATATATATATGTGTGTGTGTGTGTGTGTGTGTGTGTGTGTGTGTGTGTGTGTGTGTGTGTGTGTGTGTAATTATATATATTATTATATTTATAATTTTAGCATTCACCCATATAATAATATAGTAATAATGATAATAATAATAATAATAGTAGTAATAATAATCATCATCATAATTTCTGACTATATAATCACTCAAATTACTTTCACTTCCATATGAATCTATCAACTTTTATAAAAAAATATATCACTATATTTTTTTATATTTTACAAAAAGATATAATGCAAACAATACTGATATATAACATCAACAATCCTAATAATAATAATAATAATAATAATAATAATAATAATAATAGTGCATATTGTGGACTGTTATTGTGTAACTGTTGATAAATGTGACTCTATATACAGTATATATATACTGTTTGCCGTAGCTGCTGTATACCGGCCTCTCCGTTCCGCATACAGACAATTACTCCGTTTATTACACTTTAATTGTATATACACATACAGTACCTCCACACACACACACACACACACACACACACACACACACACACACACACACACACACACACAATTATAGCGGACAGAGCGAAGTGTAATCTGTCACTGCGTTATATCTCGCACACATTAGTAAATAATGATATATGTAGCGGTGCCGGGAGCCGGAGTACCTGTCCCGTTTATATGATGTATTAGCGCTATATTCCATTGCCTATAACTCTCTTTATAATCCGAAATCCTGAGGGTGGAATATTTATTTATAGATAAGTATAAATAATTTATAATCGATGTACTGTGCGCAGTATATGTAATATTATACAGCCGGGAGCCGTGTGCTGTATATGTACATGCAGCGCGGGAGGGTATATATATGTATTACATGTATGTAGGGGTACACTGTATGTGTCCCTCACAATAGGAATACGGGATATCCCGGCCCCACACAGGTTACAATAATTATATTAAAATGCATTTATTATATAAGGTGCCGGGTGCTGAATCTATACTCATTCATATAATATTATATTCAGTGCAACGTCACTGTCTGTGTGTACTGTATATGTGTGGTATATGTATATTCCACATACATATATTATATTCAGTGTAACGTCACTGTCTGTGTATACAGTATGTGTAGTATATGTATATTCCACATACATATACACATTATATTCAGTGTAAGGTCACTGTCTGTGTGTATACGTGTAGCATATGTAATGTATATTCCACATACATATAATTCCACATACCTATAAATATTATATTCAGTGTGTGTATATACGTGTAGTATGTTATGTATCTGTGTATTCCACATACATATAATATTAAATACAATTTAACTATACAGTCTGTGCGTATGTAAAATTTATATTTATACTCCTCATACATATAAATATTATATAATGTATCACTTTATGTGTGTTTGTGTTTTGTATGTATAATGTATTTTCATATTCAAACATATAAGTATTATACACTAGGACTAACTAACAACTAAGGATCAAAAAGGGCTGAGATTACCTAAAGGATACAAGAGGGTCAGATTAGATGGGCAAAGTGCTTCTTATCTGCTGTCACAGTCTGTGTGTATATGTGCTGTATGTACAGGTATAGTGTACGTTTCTACTCCTTACACATGTAATATAATATACAGCGTAACTACACTGTATACATATAGTATGTATTTTATACAAAGTAACAAAACTGTCAGTGTGACTACATATATATATATATATATATATATATATATTCCTCATACATATATGTTTTATATACAATATAACTTCACAGACTGTGTGTGTGTGTGTGTGTGTGTGTGTGTGTGTGTGTGTGTGTGTGTGTGTGTGTGTGTGTGTGTGTATAATGAACACTTCTATTCCTAATATATGTAAATATTATATAAAATGTAACTTTACTGTCTTTATTCATATTGTATGTTTGATGTATTTTTATACTTTCCATTCATATAAATATTATATATAATGTAATGCCGCAGTCGGTCTGTATATGTGTTGTGTGTCTCTGTGTATTTAAATATTAAATATAATGTAACTATAGTCTGTATGTATACTGTACGTGATGCATGCATAATATAAATTTCTACTCCTCAAACATATCAATATCATATACATTCTAAAATCACTGTCAGTGTATATGTCCTGTATGTATAATGTATTTTCATACTCCTCATACATATAAATATTATAAAATGTAATATAACTGATGTGTGTTTGATGTTTTTTTGTCATCCTAATATAAAAAAATATATACAATGTAACAATGTAATGTCAGTGTGTCTACAGGTTATATGTATAATGTTTATTTATATTCATATATATACATATAATATACAGTGTAACAGCACAGTCTATATGTATACAGGTTGAGTATCCCATATCCAAATATTCCGAAATACGGAATTTTTTGAATGAAAGTGAGATAGTGAAACCTTTGTTTTTTGATGGCTCAATATACACAAACTTTGTTTAATGCACAAAGTTACTAAAAATACTGTATTAAATGACCTTCAGACTGTGTGTATAAGGTGTATATGAAACATAAATGAATTGTGTGACTGTACACACACTTTGTTTAATGCACAAAGTTATAAAAAATATTGTATTAAATGACCTTCAGGCTGTGTGTATAAGGTGTATATGTAACATAAATGCATTCTGTGCTTAGATTTAGGTCTCATCGCCATGATATCTCATTATGGTATGCAATTATTCTAAAATACGGAAAAATCCCATATCCAAAATTCTTCTGGTCCCAAGCATTTTGGATAAGGGATACTCAACCTGTATATGTTATCTGAATAATTTGGTTTTATACTCATGATACATATATATATTATATACAATGTGACATCACTGTCAGTGTATATGTGCTGTGTGTATAATGTATATTTACAGATCATAGATATATATTTATATACAGTGTGACAATATTGTATATATATATATATATATATATATACTCCTCATACATATAATAGTATATACAGTGTAACATCACTGTCAGTGTATATGTGCTGTATGTATATTGTATATATATATATATATACTCTTCATACATACATACATACATACATACATACATACATTATATTATATACAGTGTAACATCACTGTCATTGTATATGTAATGTATGTTTAATATGTATGTATATATATATATATATATATATATATACTCCTCATACATACAATAGTATATACAGTGTAACATCACTGTCAGTGTATATGTGCTGTATGTATATTGTATATACAGTATATAATCCTCATACATATAATATTATACACAGTGTAACATCACTGTCAGTGTATATGTGCTGTGTGTATAATGTATATTTATACTCCTCATACATACATACATACATACATACATACATACATACATACATACATACATATATTATATACAGCGTAACATCACTGTCAGTGTATATGTGCTGTGTGTATAATGTATATTTATATTCATCATACATATATTATTATATACAGTGTAACATCACTGTCAGTGTATATGTACTGTATGTGTAATGTATATTTATACTCCTCATACATTTAATATTATATTATGTACAGTGTAACATCACTGTCAGTGTGTATGTGCTGTGTGTATAATATATATTTATACTCCTCATTTATACTCCTATAATATACAGTGTACCATCACTGTCAGTGTATATGTGCTGTGTGTATAATGTATATTTATACTCCTCATACATATAATATAGTGTAACATCACTGTCAGTGTATATGTGCTGTGCCTTTAATTTATATTTATACTCCTCATACATATAACATAATATACAGTGTAACATCACTGTCAGTGTATATGTGCTATATGTATAATGTGTGTATATATAATAGTATATACATATAATAGTATATACAGTGTAACATCTCTGTCAGTGTGTATGTACTGTATGTATAATGTATATTTATATTCATCATACATATAATATTACATACAGTGTAACATCACTGTCAGTGTATATGTGCTGTATGTATAATGTATATTTATACTCCTCATACATATAATATTATATACAGTATAACATCACTGTCAGTGTATATGTGCTGTATGTATAATGTATATTTATACTCCTCATACATATAATATTATATACAGTATAACATCACTGTCAGTGTATATGTGCTGTATGTATAATGTATACTTATACTCCTCATACATATAATATTATATACAGTATAACATCACTGTCAGTGTATAAGTGCTGTGTGTATAATGTATATTTATACTCCTCATACATATAATATTATATACAGTATAACATCACTGTCAGTGTATATGTGCTGTATGTATATTGTATATTTATACTCCTCATACATATATTATATACAGTATAACATCACTGCCAGTGTATATCTACTGTGTCTATAATTTATATTTATACCCCTCATACATGTAATATTATATAATGTGTAACATCACTGTCAGTGTATATGTGCTGTATGTATCATTTATATTTATACTCCTCATTCATATAATGTAATATACAGTGTAACATCACTGTCAGTGTATATGTGCTATATGTATAATGTATGTATGTATATATATATATATATATATATACTTATACATACATACATACATACATACATACATACATACATACAGTATAACATCACTGTCAGTGTATACGTGCTGTGTGTATAATGTATATTTATATTCCTCATACATATAATATTATATACAGTGTAACATCACTGTCAGTGTATATGAGCTTTGTGTGTAATGTATATTTAAATTCCTCATACATATAATATTTATACAGTGTATCATCACTGTCAGTGTATATGTGGCTGTGTCTATAATTTATACTCCTCATACATATAATATTACTATATACAGTATAACATCACTGTCAGTGTATACTGTATGTGCTGTATGTTTAATGAGATATATATACCCCTCGTACATATAATACAGGTTGAGTATCCCTTATCCAAAATGCTTGGGACCAGAGGTATTTTGGATATCGGATTTTTCTGTATTTTGGAATAATTGCATACCATAATGAGATATCATGGCAATGGGACCTAAATCTAAGCGCATAATGCATTTATGTTTTATATACACCTTATACACACAGCCTGAAGGTAATTTTAGCCAATATTTTTTATAACTTAGTGCATTAAACAAAGTGTGTCTACATTCACACAATTCATTTATGTTTCATATACACCTTATATACACAGTCTGAAGGTCATTTAATACAATATTTTTAATAACTGAGTATTAAACAAAGTTTGTGTACATTGAGCCATCAAAAAACACAAGTTTCACTATCTCACTCTCGCTCAAAAAAGTCCGTATTTCGGAATATTCCGTATTTCGGATATTTGGATATGGGATACTCAACCTGTATTATATAATGTGTAACATCACTGTCAGTGCATATGTGCTGTATGTATAATGTAGATATATACTCCTCATACATATAATATTTTTATAATGTGTAACATCACTGTCAGTGTATATGTGCTGTATGTATAATTTATTTTTATACTTCTCATACATATAATATAATATAATATAATATAATATAATATAATATAATATAATATAATATACAGTGTACCATCACTGTCAGTGTATATGTGCTGTGTGTATAATGTATATTTATACTCCTCATACATATAATATAGTGTAACATCACTGTCAGTGTATATGTGCTGTGCCTTTAATTTATATTTATACTCCTCATACATATAACATAATATACAGTGTAACATCACTGTCAGTGTATATGTGCTATATGTATAATGTGTGTATATATATATATATATGTGTATATATATATATATACTTCTCATACATATATTATATACAGTATAACATCACTCACAGTGCATACGTGCTGTGTGTATAATGTATATTTATACTCCTCACACATCTAATATTATATACAGTATAACATCAATGTCAGTGTATATGTGCTGTATGTATATTGTATATTTATACTCCTCATACATATATTATATTCAGTATAACATCACTGGCAGTGTATATCTACTGTGTCTATAATTTATATTTATACCCCTCATACATATAATATTATATAATGTGTAACATCACTGTCAGTGTATATGTGCTGTATGTATCATTTATATTTATACTCCTCATTCATATAATGTAATATACAGTGTAACATCACTGTCAGTGTATATGTGCTATATGTATAATGTATGTATATAGTAAATATATATATATATATATATATATATATATACTTCTCATACATACATACATATATATATATACACACACACACAGTATAACATCACTGTCAGTGTATACGTGCTGTGTGTATAATGTATATTTATATTCCTCATACATATATTATATATAGTATAACATCACTGTCAGTGTATATGTGCTTTGTGTGTAATGTATATTTAAATTCCTCATACATATAATATTTATACAGTGTATCATCACTGTCAGTGTATATGTGGCTGTGTCTATAATTTATACTCCTCATACATATAATATTACTATGTACAGTATAACATCACTGTCAGTGTATACTGTATGTGCTGTATGTTTAATGTAGATATATACCCCTCATACATATAATATTATATAATGCGTAACATCACTGTCAGTGCATATGTGTTGTATGTATAATGTAGATATATACTCCTCATACATATAATATTTTTATAATGTGTAACATCACTGTCAGTGTATATGTGCTGTATGTATAATTTATATTTATACTCCTCATACATATAATATAATATACAGTGTACCATCACTGTCAGTGTATATGTGCTGTGTGTATAATGTATATTTATACTCCTCATACATATAATATACAGTGTAACATCACTGTCAGTGTATATGTACTGTGCCTTTAATTTATATTTATACTCCTCATACATATAATATAATATAATATAATATAATATAATATAATATAATATAATATACAGTGTAACATCACTGTCAGTGTATATGTGCTATATGTATAATGTGTGTATATATATATATACTTCTCATACATATATTATATACAGTATAACATCACTGTCAGTGTATACGTGCTGTGTGTATAATGTATATTTATACTCCTCACACATCTAATATCATATACAGTATAACATCACTGTCAGTGTATATGTGCTGTATGTATAATGTATATTTCTACTCACACATATAATATTGTATACAGTGAAACCTCATTGTCAGTATATATGTGCTGTATGTATAATATATATATATATATATATATATATATACATATACACACTGTATATATATATATATATATATACTCATCATACATATTATATACAATGTAACATCACTGTCAGTGTATACATGCTGTATGTGTAATTTATATTTATACTCCTCATACATATGATATTATATTATATACATACATATACACATTATATTCAGTGTAAGATCACTGTTTGTATACATTAGTATATGCAATGTATATTTCACATACATATAATATTACATTCAGTGTAAGGTCACTGTCTGTGTGTATACGTGTAGTATATGTAATGTATATTCCACATACATATAATTCCAGATACCTATAAATATTATATTCAGTGTGTGTATATACGTATAGTATGTTATGTATCTGTGTATTCCACATACATATAATATTAAATACAATGTAACTATACAGTCTGTGCGTATGTAAAATTTATATTTATACTCCTCATACATATAAATATTATATAATGTATCACTTTATGTGTGTATGCATTTTGTATGTATAATGTATTTTCATATTCAAACATATAAATATTACACACTAGGACTAACTAACAACTAAGGATCAAAAAGGGCTGAGATTACCTAAAGGATACAAGAGGGTCAGATTAGATGGGCAAAGCGGTTCTTATCTGCTGTCACAGTCTGTGTGTATATGTGCTGTATGTACAGGTATAGTGTACGTTTCTACTCCTTATACATGTAATATAATATACAGCGTAACTACACTGTATACATATAGTATGTATTTTATACAAAGTAACAAAACTGTCAGTGTGTCTAAATATATATATATATATATATTTATTCCTCATACATATATGTTTTATATACAATATAACTTCACAGACTGTGTGTGTGTGTGTGTGTGTGTGTGTGTGTGTGTGTGTGTGTGTGTGTGTGTGTGTGTGTATAAGTACTGTATGTATAATGTATAATGAACACTTCTATTCCTAATACATGTAAATATTATATAAAATGTAACTTCACTGTCTTTATTCATATTGTATGTATGATGTATTTTTATACTTCCCATTCATATAAATATTATATATAATGTAATGCCGCAGTCGGTCTGTATATGTGTTGTGTGTGTCTCTGTGTATTTAAATATTAAGTATAATGTAACTATAGTCTGTATGTATACGGTACGTGATGCATGCATAATATAAATTTCTACTCCTCAAACATATCAATATCATATACATTCTAAAATCACTGTCAGTGTATATGTCCTGTATGTATAATGTATTTTCATACTCCTCATACATATAAACATTATAAAGTGTAATATAACTGGTGTGTTTAATGTTTTTTTTGTCATCCTAATATAAAAAAATATATACAATGTAACAATGTAATGTCAGTGTGTCTACAGGTTATATGTATAATGTTTATTTATATTCATATATATACATATTATATACAGTGTAACAGCACAGTCTATATGTATATATGTTATATGAATAATGTGGTTTTATACTCATGATACATATATATATATATATATATATATATATATATATATAAATAATACAATGTGACATCACTGTATATGTGCTGCGTGTATAATGTATATTTACAGTCCATATATATATATATATATATATATACATACAGTGTAACATTATTGTATATATATATATATATATATATATATATATATATATACTCCTCATACATATAATATTATACACAGTGTAACATCACTGTCAGTGTATACTTGCTGTGTATATAATGTATATTTATACTTCTCATACATATATAATATGATATACAGTGTAACATCACTGTCAGTGTATATGTGCTGTGTGTATAATGTATATTTATACTCCTCATACATATAACATTATATACAGTATAACATCACTGTCAGTGTATATGTGCTGTGTGAATAATGTATATTTATACTCCTCATACATATAATATTATATACAGTATAACATCACTGTCAGTGTATATGTGCTGTATGTATAATTTATATTTATACTCCTCATTCATATAATATAATATAATATACAGTATAACATCACTGTCAGTGTATATGTGCTATATGTATAATGTATATTTATATACCTCATACATATATTATATACAGTATAACATCACTGTCAGTGTATATGTGCTTTGTGTGTAATGTATATTTAAATTCCTCATACACATAACATTATTTACAGTATAACATCACTGTCAGTGTATATGTGCTTTGTGTGTAATGTATATTTAAATTCCTCATACATATAATATTTATACAGTGTATCATCACTGTCAGTGTATATGTGCTGTTTCTATAATTTATACTCCTCATACATATAATATTACTATGGCCCTCATTCCGAGTCGTTCGCTCGGTAATTTTCATCGCATCGCAATGAAATTCCGCTTAGTACGCATGCGCAATATTCGCACTGCGACTGCGCCAAGTAATTTTACAATGAAGATAGTATTTTTACTCACGGCTTTTTCTTCGCTCCGGCGATCGTAGTGTGATTGACAGGAAATGGGTGTTACTGGGCGGAAACACGGCGTTTTATGGGCGTGTGGATAAAAACGCTACCGTTTCCGGAAAAAAACGCAGGAGTGGCCGGAGAAACGGGGGAGTGTCTGGGCGAACGCTGGGTGTGTTTGTGACGTCAAACCAGGAACGACAAGCACTGAACTGATCGCAGATGCCGAGTAAGTCTGAAGCTACTCTGAACCTGCTAAGTAGTTTGTAATCGCAATATTGCGAATACATCGTTCGCAATTTTAAGAAGCTAAGATTCACTCCCAGTAGGCGGCGGCTTAGCGTGTGTAACTCTGCTAAAATCGGCTTGCGAGCGATCAACTCGGAATGAGGGCCCATATACAGTATAACATCACTGTCAGTGCATATGTGCTGTATGTATAATGTAGATATATACTCCTCATACATATAATATTTGTATAATGTGTAACATCACTGTCTGTGTATATGTGCTGTATGTATAATTTATATTTATACTCCTCATACATATAATATAATATAATATACAGTGTAACATCCCTGTCAGTGTATATGTGCTGTGTGTATAATGTATCTTTATACTCCTCATACATATAATATTATATACAGTGTAACATCACTGTCAGTGTATATGTAATGTATGTATAATGTATATATATATATATACTCCTCATACATATAATATTATATACAGGTAACATCACTGTCAGTGTATATGTGCTATATGTATAATGTACATCCTGACGAAAATGTTTACTTAACATTGAAACGTTGATACTGCATCCCAGACTCGTGTCTGTCGTTTTATTTCATGCCGTGAGTGCCGCCTGTTTGCTGGATATATTACTGGACACAGCGCTTGCTGTTACCACTGGAAGGCACCGGCTATATTGATTATTTCATCCCTAACTGAGGGCTTAGTGAGTGCCGTGCAACAATATATATATATATATATATACTGCATATATATATATATATATATATGCTCCTCATACATATTATATACAATGTAACACCACTGTCAGTGTATACATGCTGTATGTGTAATTTATATTTATACTCCTCATACATATAATATTATATTATATACAGTGTAACATCACTGTCAGTGTATATGTGCTATGTGTATAATGTATATTTATATTCCTCATACATATAATATTATATTATATACAGTGTAACATCACTGTCAGTGTATATGTGCTATGTGTATAATGTATATTTATACTCCTCATACACATAATATACAGTGTAACATCACTGTCAGTGTATATGTGCTATGTGTATAATGTATATTTATATTCCTCATACATATAATATGCAGTGTAACATCACTGTCAGTGTATATGTGCTGTATGTATAATGTATATTTATACTCCTCATACATATAATACTATATACAGGTAACATCACTGTCAGTGTATATGTGCTGTGCCTTTAATTTATATTTATATTCCTCATACATATAATATAATATACAGTATAACATAACTGTCAGTGTATATGTGCTGTATGTATAATGTATATTTATACTCCTCATACATATAATATTATATACAGGTAACATCACTGTCAGTGTATACGTGCTATGTGTATAATGTATACTTATACTCCTCATACATTTAATATAATATACAGTGTAACATCACTGTCAGTGTATATGTGCTGTGTGTATAATGTATCTTTATACTCCTCATACATATAATACTATATACAGGTAACATCGCTGTCAGTGTATATGTGCTGTGCCTTTAATTTATATTTATACTCCTCATACATATAATATTATATACAGGTAACATCACTGTCAGTGTATATGTGCTATGTGTATAATGTATATTTATGCTCCTCATACATATAATACTATATACAGGTAACATCGCTGTCAGTGTATATGTGCTGTGCCTTTAATTTATATTTATACTCCTCATACATATAATATTATATACAGGTAACATCACTGTCAGTGTATACGTGCTATGTGTATAATGTATATTTATGCTCCTCATACATTTAATATAATATACAGTGTAACATCACTGTCAGTGTATATGTGCTGTGTGTATAATGTATCTTTATACTCCTCATACATATAATATTATATACAGGTAACATCACTTTCAGTGTATACGTGCTATGTGTATAATGTATATTTATACTCCTCATACATTTAATATAATATACAGTGTAACATCACTGTCAGTGTATATGTGCTGTGCCTTTAATTTATATTTATATTCCTCATGCATATAATATAATATAATATACAGTGTAACATCACTGTCAGTGTATATGTGCTGTGTGTATAATGTATATTTATACTCCTCACACATATAATATTATATACAGGTAACATCACTGTCAGTGTATATGTGCTGTGTGTATAATGTATATTTATACTCCTCACACATATAATATTATATACAGGTAACATCACTGTCAGTGTATAATGGGGGTAATTCCAAGTTGATCGCAGCAGGATTTTAGTTAGCAGTTGGGCAAAACCATGTGCAGTGCAGGGGAGGCAGATATAACATGTGCAGAGAGAGTTAGATTTGGGTGGGTTATTTTATTTCTGTGCAGTGTAAATACTGGCTGCTTTATATTTACACTGCAAATTAGATTGCAGATTGAACACACCCTACCCAAATCTAACTCTCTCTGCACATGTTAAATCTGCCTCCCCTGCAGTGCACATGGTTTTTCCCAGTTGCTAACTAAATTCCTGCTGCGATCAACTTGGAATTACCCCCAATGTGCAGTACGTATAATATATATTTGTACTCCCGCAGTTTTTTGGCCACCTTGGAACTTATCTCTGTCATTTACTGGTGTAGTTATGCTTAGTTACCCTGTACTTGTCCTATATTGTCTTCAACTGTAAGTCACTGTTTTCCTGATTTGATTATGTGTATATGTACTCTGTAATTGGGCGCGGCGGAACCCTTGTGGCGCCATATAAATAAAGGATAATAATAAATAATAATAATACTCCTCATACATATAATATTATATTATATACAGTATAACATCACTGTCAGTGTATATGTGCTGTATGTATGATGTATATTTATACTCCTCATACATATAATATTATATACAGTATAACATCACTGTCAGTGTATATGTGCTGTATGTATAATGTATATTTATACTCCTCATACATATAATATTATATACAGTATAACATCACTGTCAGTGTATATGTGCTGTATGTATATTGTATACTTATACTCCTCATACATATATTATTATATACAGCATAACATCACTGTCATTGTATATGTGCTGTTTGTATAATGTGTGTGTATGTGTGTGCACTGAGTCTTATATATGTTTGTAGCAGTGAGATTTATACATGTGTGTAGCACTGAGTCTTATACATGTGTATAGCACTGATACTTATACATGTGTTTAGCTCGAGACTTATACATGTGTGTAGTACCGAGATTTATACATGTGTGTAGCACTGAGATTTATACATGTGTGTAGCTCTGAGACTTATACATGTGTGTAGCTCTTAGACTTATACATGATTGTAGCTCTTAGACTTGTACACGTGTGTAGTACTGAGATTTATACATGTGTGTAGCACTGAGACTTATACATGTGTGTAGCACTGAGATTTATACATGTGTGTAGCACTGAGACTTATACATGTGTGTAGCACTGAGATTTATACATGGGTATAGTACTGAGATTTATACATGTGTGTAGTACTGAGAATTATACATGTGTGTAGTACTGAAAATTATACATGTGTGTAGCACTGAGACTTATACATGTGTGTAGCACTGAGATTTATACATGTGTGTAGTACTGAGATTTATACATGTGTGTAGTACTGAGAATTATACATGTGTGTAGCACTGAGATTGATACATGTGTGTAGCACTGAGATTTATACATGTGTGTAGCACTGAGATTGATACATGTGTGTAGCACTGAGATTTATACATGCGTGTAGCACTGAGTCTTATATATGTGTGTAGCACTGAGATTTATACATGTGTGTAGCACTGAGACTTATACATGTGTGTAGCACTGAGATTTATACATGTGTGTAGTACTGAGAATTATACATGTGTGTAGCACTGAGATTTATACATGTGTGTAGCACTGAGTCTTATATATGTGTGTAGTACTGAGATTTATACATGTGTGTGTAGTACTGAGAATTATACATGTGTGTAGTACTGCTCCTTATACATGTGTGTAGTACTGAGACATATACATGTGTGTAGCACTGAGATTTATACATGTGTGTAGCACTGAGATTTATACATGTGTGTAGCTCTGAGACTTATACATGTGTGTAGCTCTTAGACTTGTACACGTGTGTAGCACTGAGATTTATACATGTGTGTAGCACTGAGACTTATACATGTGTGTAGCACTGAAATTTATACATGTGTGTAGCACTGAGACTTATACATGTGTGTAGCACTGAGATTTATACATGGGTGTAGTACTGAGAATTATACAGGTGTGTAGTACTGAAAATTATACATGTGTGTAGCACTGAGACTTATACATGTGTGTAGCACTGAGATTTATACATGTGTGTAGTACTAAGATTTATACATGTGCGTAGTACTGAGAATTATACATGTGTGTAGTACTGCGACTTATACATTGTGTAGCACTGAGATTGATACATGTGTGTAGCACTGAGATTTATACATGTGTGTAGCACTGAGTCTTATATATGTGTGTAGCACTGAGAATTATACATGTGTGTAGCACTGAGACTTATACATGTGTGTAGCACTGAGATTTATACATGTGTGTAGTACTGAGAATTATACATGTGTGTAGCACTGAGATTTATACATGTGTGTAGCACTGAGTCTTATGTATGTGTGTAGCACTGAGATTTATACATGTGTGTAGTACTGAGACTTATACATGTGTGTAATACTGAGATTTATACATGTGTGTAGTACTGAGAATTATACATGTGTGTAGCACTGAGATTTATACATGTGTGTAGCACTGAAAATTATACATGTGTGTAGCACTGAGACTTATACATGTGTGTAGTACTGCGATTTATACATGTGTGTAGTACTGATAATTATACATGTGTGTAGTACTGAGAATTATACATGTGTGTAGTACTGCGACTTATACATGTGTGTAGTACTGAGATTTATACATGTGTGTAGCACTGAGATTTATACACGTGTGTAGCACTGAGATTTATACATGTGTGTAGCACAGAGATTTATACATGTGTGTAGCACTGAGGCCTATATAGAGTATGTGTGTAATAATATTGATACCTAAACATGAATATAACAATGGGACAAGCGTGTGGAATATAACTTGGCTGTTACATGTTACTGATGTCTCTATATTCTGTTTCCAGCACAGAAATGTCCCATATGTAGAGTATTTCCCACGTTCCTGCCCCCCCATGTTCCCAGATAGGACCCCGCAGAGGCGGCATGTACTATTATATTACAGGGGTCCCGCAGAGGCGGCATTTCCCTCTCCGCTCCGGCCGCATGTACCATTATATTACAGGGGTTCCGCAGAGGCGGCATTTCCCTCCCCGCTCCGGCCGCATGTACCATTATATTACAGGGGTTCCGCAGAGCCGGCATACCCCTACCCGCTCCGGCCGCATGTACCATTATATTACAGGGGTTCCGCAGAGCCGGCATACCCCTCCCCGCTCCAGCCGCTTGTACCATTATATTACAGGGGTCCCCCAAAGCCGGCATACCCCTCCCCGCTCCGGCCGCATGTACCATTATATTACAGGGGTCCCCCAAAGCCGGCATACCCCTCCCCGCACCGGGCGCTTGTACCATTATATTACAGGGGTCCCCCAGAGCCGGCATACCCCTCCCCACTCCGGCCGCATGTACCATTATATTACAGGGGTTCCGCAGAGCTGGCATACCCCTCCCCGCTCCGGCCGCATGTACCATTATATTACAGGGGTTCCGCAGAGCCGGCATACCCCTCCCCGCTCCGGCCGCATGTACCATTATATAACAGGGGTTCCGCAGAGCCGGCATACCCCTCCCCGCTCCGGCCGCATGCACCATTATATTACAGGGGTTCCGCAGAGCCGGCATACCCCTACCCGCTCCGGCCGCATGTACCATTATATTACAGGGGTTCCGCAGAGCCAGCATACCCCTCCCCGCTCCGGCCGCATGTACCATTATATTACAGGGGTTCCGCAGAGCATGTGTAACACTGTACATTATGTAATAATATATATTATGCTTCGGTCTGTTCATTATGTATTACATGAGTACTTTTGTTATATAAGATATTACACGGGGATCTGCAGATTATATATGATATTGTATACGGGGGTCTGTACATTATATATAATATATGTGCTTCTACATTTCTATATTATACAGGGTCTGTAGATTATGTAAAATCCGTTATACGGTGGTCTGCAGTTTATTATATATAATACTTGGGTCTGTAAATCATACATAATATGATGCACGGTGGTCTGTACATTATATATATATATATATATATATATATATATATATATATACAGGTTGAGTCTCCCTTATCCAAAATGCTTGGGACCAGAGGTATTTTGGATATGGGATTTTTCCGTATTTTGGAATAATTGCATACCATAATGAGATATCATGGTGATGGGACCTAAATCTAAGCACAGAATGCATTTATGTTACATATACACCTTATACACACAGCCTGAAGGTCATTTTAGCCAATATTTTTTATAACTTTGTGCATTGAACAAAGTGTGTGTACATTCACACAATTCATTTATGTTTCATATACACCTTATATACACACAGCCTGAAGGTCATTTAATACAATATTTTTAATAACTTTGTGTATTAAACAAAGTTTGTGTACATTGAACCATCAAAAAACAAAGGTTTCACTATCTCACTCTCACTCAAAAAAGTCCGTATTTCGGAATATTCCGTATTTCGGAATATTTGGATATGGGATACTCAACCTGTATATATTTTACTGTGGTCTGAACATTATATATACTGTAATACGGGGGATCTACAGATATACATCATACATTATGCATGGGGTCTGCACATAATATATATCGGGGGTAGTCTGCAGATTATATGTTATACCAGATGTACACATAGAAGATGTGGGGCGCCGGGACACTGTATGTTATACATCCCATAGGCTCATATATTATACGGAGGTCTGCAAATAAGAGTGTATTATGTGTGTGGGGGGGGTTGTACATTATATATAACATATCATGTGTTCCTGCAGATTATATTATATATAATATATCATGCGATGCCTGCCGGTATATTGTATATTTTGCGGGAGTGGGTGATGTGTGTGTTGATTATATATCATAATCATATTATTCGGGGTCTGCATATACAGTAAATGGTGTATTATACGATCTCTGCAGTCATATAACGTATTATGTAGGGGGGTGGTGCATATCTCATATATATATATATATATATATATATATATATGTAATACAATATGATGGTCTGCAGATAATATATAATATACGAGGTCTGCAGATGAATATATATTAAACGTGGGGTCTGCACATAATGTATAAAACGGGAGTTCTGCAGATGATATATAATATTTGGGTTTCCGTATATATTGTATAACATAATTGGGGTCTGAATAAAATATATAACATATTACATGTACGTACGTACAGATTATATATAACATACTGTACCTGCAGGTATATAGTATCCGGGAAATGCATATTTATATACACAGCAGTGACGAGCGGTGGGGTGAGGCAGGGGAGGCAGAGTCTTTCCTGTTATACTTACGTTTGTACCAGAGTTTTGATTGCATGAAGTAAATGAAAAATACAAAGTATATGTGTGAAATATCTTCTTTGCATTATTCTAATCATTTTTATAGCCCAAACTCTGGAGTAAAAAGTCTATGGCAGGTGAGGCAGCGCACTCCCCCCCCCCCTTATATTCTCCGCACATCTCTGATCAACGCGCACCAAATTTCCAGGAGTTTATAGTACTGCTGCACCTGTGTATAATGCCTACATGTATATACCGCTGCACCTGTGTATAATGCCCAGATGTACGCTTTGGCTCTTATATTGCGTTTAAATATGGCTCTGGTGCTAGCCAGTGCCTCCTGAGCCATTTAGCTCACCGCACGTCCCTGATACACAGTATGGGGAGATTCTCCGTGCTTCTGTGTTATACATTACCTGGTACATTACAGCCCCTGGGGCATAATATGCACCAGGCAGTAGCTGTATAGTCGTTTATTGCCATTTATGGAATCATTTCTTTGTAAAGACTATTCCATCCTGCGCTGTGTGAGTAGGTGTTATCCTATCTATCTATCTATCTATCTATCTATCTATCTATCTATCTATCTATCTATCTCACATCTATCTATCTATCTATCTATCTATCTATCTATCTATCTATCTATCTATCTATCTAGCTAGCTATCTATTCCATCCTGCGCTGTGTGAGTAGGTGTTATCCTATCTATCTATCTATCTATCTATCTATCTATCTATCTATCTATCTATCTATCTATCTATCTATCTTGTGCGATGCCCCGCGACCGGCAGTTGCACACATGCGATCGCACTGCGATTCGATAAATATTAAGTGCAGCGCATACTATCTTGAGACGCACAGTGTATAATGTACAGAATGTGACAGATAACGCGCAGTGTATAACGTACAGAATGTGACAGATAACGCACAGTGTATAATGTACAGAATGTGACAGATAACGCACAGTGTATAACGTACAGAATGTGACAGATAACGCACAGTGGGGGTCATTCGGAGTTGATCGCTCGCAAGCGGATTTTAGCAGATTTGCTCATGCTAAGCTGCCACCTATTGGGAGTGAATCTTAGCATCTTAAAATTGCGAACGATGTATTCGCAATATTGCGATTACACACCTCGTAGCAGTTTCTGAGTAGCTCCAGACTTACTCAGCATCTGCGATCAGTTCAGTGCTTGTCGTTCCTGGTTTGACGTCACAAACACACCCAGCGTTCGCCCAGACACTCCTCCGTTTCTCCAGCCACTCCTGCGTTTTTTCCAGAAACGGTAGCGTTTTTTCCCACACGCCCATAAAACGGCCTGTTTCCGCCCAGTAACACCCATTTCCTGTCAATCACATTACGATCGCCAGAACGATGAAAAAGCCGTGAGTAAAAATCCTAACTGCATAGCAAATTTACTTGGCGCAGTCGCAGTGCGGACATTGCGCATGCGCATTAAGCGGAAAATCGCTGCGATGCGAAGATTTTTACGGAGCGAACAACTCGGAATGACCCCCAGTGTATAATGTACAGAATGTGACAGATAACGCACAGTGTATAATGTACAGAATGTGACAGATAACGCACAGTGTATAATGTACAGAATGTGACAGATAACGCACAGTGTATAACGTACAGAATGTGACAGATAACGCACAGTGTATAATGTACAGAATGTGACAGATAACGCACAGTGTATAATGTACAGAATGTGACAGATAACGCACAGTGTATAACGTACAGAATGTGACAGATAACGCACAGTGTATAATGTACAGAATGTGACAGATAATGCGCAGTGTATAATGTACAGAATGTGACAGATAACGCACAGTGTATAATGTACAGAATGTGACAGATAACTCACAGTGTATAACGTACAGAATGTGACAGATAACGCACAGTGTATAATGTACAGAATGTGACAGATAATGCGCAGTGTATAATGTACAGAATGTGACAGATAACGCACAGTGTATAATGTACAGAATGTGACAGATAACGCGCAGTATATAATGTACAGAATGTGACAGATAATGCGCAGTGTATAATGTACAGAATGTGACAGATAACGCACAGTGTATAATGTACAGAATGTGACAGATAACGCGCAGTGTATAATGTACAGAATGTGACAGATAACGCACAGTGTATAATGTACAGAATGTGACAGATAACGCGCAGTGTATAATGTACAGAATGTGACAGATAATGCGCAGTGTATAATGTACAGAATGTGACAGATAACGCACAGTGTATAATGTACAGAATGTGACAGATAACGCGCAGTGTATAATGTACAGAATGTGACAGATAATGCGCAGTGTATAATGTACAGAATGTGACAGATAATTCAGTGTATAATGTACAGAATGTGACAGATAATGCAAAGTGTATAATGTACAGAATGTGACAGATAATGCGCAGTGTATAATGTACAGAATGTGACAGATAATGCAAAGTGTATAATGTACAGAATGTGACAGATAATGCGCAGTGTATAATGTACAGAATGTGGCAGATAACGCACAGTGTATGATGTACAGAATGTGACAGATAATTCAGTGTATAACGTACAGAATGTGACAGATAACGCACAGTGTATAATGTACAGAATGTGACAGATAACGCACAGTGCATAATGGACAGAATGTGACAGATAACGCACAGTGTATAAAGTACAGAATGAGACAGTTGTACAGAATGAGACAGTTGCACAGAATGAGACAGATAACGCATAGTGTATAAAATGAGGCTATAAGGGCATAATATGTAGAATGAGAGTTGCACACAATGAGACAGATAGTGCCCAGTGTATGATGTACAGAATGAGACAGTTGTACAAAATGAGACAGTTGCACAGAATGAGACAGATGAGGCATAATGTATAAAATGAGGCTATAAGGGCATAATATGTAGAATGAGACAGTTGCACAGAATGAGACAGATAATGCCCAGTGTATAATGTACAGAATGAGACAGTTGTACAGAATGAGACAGTTGCACAGAATGAGACAGGTAATGCCCAGTGTATAATGGGGGTCATTCCGAGTTGTTCGCTCGCAAGCTGCTTTTAGCAGCTTTGCACACGCTAAGCCACCGCCTACTGGGAGTGAATTTTAGCTTATTAAAATTGCGAACGAAAGATTAGCAGAATTGCGAATAGACACTTCTTAGCAGTTTCTGAGTAGCTCCAGACTTACTCGGCATCTGCGATCAGTTCAGTGCTTGTCGTTCCTGGTTTGACGTCACAAACACACTCAGCGTTCACCAAGACACTCCTCCGTTTCTCCGGCCACTCCTGCGTTTTTCCCAGAAACGGTAGCGTCTTTTCGCACACACCCATAAAACGGCCAGTTTCCGCCCAGAAACACCCACTTCCTGTCAATCACATTACGATCACCAGAACGAAGAAAAAACCTCGTAATGCCGTGAGTAAAATTCCTAACTGCATAGCAAATTTACTTGGCGCAGTCACACTGCGGACATTGCGCATGCGCATTAGCGACTAATCGCTCCGTTGCGAAAAAAAAATAACGAGCGAACAACTCGGAATGACCCCCAATGTACAGAATGAGACAGTTGTACAGAATGAGACAGTTGCAAAGAATGAGACAGATACGGCATAGTGTATAAAATGAGGCTATAAGGGCATAATACAGTATGTAGAATGAGACAGTTGTACAGAATGAGACAGGTAAGGCATAGTGTATAAAATGAGGCTATAAGTACATAATATAATATGTAGAATGAGACAGATATATAGAGATTGCATCAGCGCCTCACACAGTACTGAGGCAATGAATAAGAAGAAAGAGACAGTGGTTTCATGGTGTGTAAGAGAGAGGCAATATACAGTATGTGACCGCTGCTATACAAAATCAGTTAATGTGAGGTATGGGACGGTCGCTCTACAGTATGAGATAGATAATGTGTAGAATGAGACAGATGTATAGTATGAGACAATTAATGAGTAGCATTATATAAAACAGTTAATTGTAGGAGATAGTTGTACAGTATTAGACAGTCAATGTGTAGAAGGAGACAGTTGCATAGTATGAGAGAGTTACATGTGTAGACAGAGACAGCAGTTTTATAGTAGGAGAGAGGAATTAATCTACAGTTTGAAACATATATTATGTAGTACTGTATGAGACAGTTGTTGAACAGTATGAGACAGTACATGTGTTGAATGAGACAGCAGCTGTACAGGATGAGAACGATAATGTCTAGAGTGAGTCAGTTCTTTTATAGTATGAGACAGGTAATATACAGCGTGAGACTGCTGCTGTACAGTATGAAGTTATTTTGAATAATGAGACAGCTCTTTTACTCTATGAGACAGGTAATATACAACGTGAGACTGCTGCTGTACAGTATGAAGTTATTTTGAATAATGAGACAGCTCTTTTACTCTATGAGACAGGTAATATACAACGTGAGACTGCTGCTGTACAGTATGAAGTTATTTTGAATAATGAGACAGCTCTTTTACTCTATGAGACAGGTAATATACAACGTGAGACTGCTGCTGTACAGTATGAAGTTATTTTGAATAATGAGACAGCTCTTTTACTCTATGAGACAGGTAATATACAACGTGAGACTGCTGCTGTACAGTATGAAGTTATTTTGAATAATGAGACAGCTCTTTTACTCTATGAGACAGGTTATATACAACGTGAGACTGCTGCTGTACAGTATGAAGTTATTTTGAATAATGAGACAGCTGTTTTACTCTATGAGACAGGTAATATACAACGTGAGACTGCTGCTGTACAGTATGAAGTTATTTTGAATAATGAGACAGCTGTTTTACTCTATGAGACAGGTAATATACAACGTGAGACTGCTGCTGTACAGTATGAGGTTATTTTGAATAATGAGACAGCTCTTTTACTCTATGAGACAGGTAATATACAACGTGAGACTGCTGCTGTACAGTATGAAGTTATTTTGAATAATGAGACAGCTCTTTTACTCTATGAGACAGGTTATATACAACGTGAGACTGCTGCTGTACAGTATGAAGTTATTTTGAATAATGAGACAGCTGTTTTACTCTATGAGACAGGTAATATACAACGTGAGACTGCTGCTGTACAGTATGAAGTTATTTTGAATAATGAGACAGCTCTTTTACTCTATGAGACAGGTTATATACAACGTGAGACTGCTGCTGTACAGTATGAAGTTATTTTGAATAATGAGACAGCTGTTTTACTCTATGAGACAGGTAATATACAACGTGAGACTGCTGCTGTACAGTATGAGGTTATTTTGAATAATGAGACAGCTCTTTTACTCTATGAGACAGGTAACATACAATATGAAACCATTGTTGTACAGTCAGTTAAGGTGTAGAAGGAGACTGTTATTACAGTATGTGACAGGTATGACGTATGAGACAGACCTGTATATATAGTATGAGACATTTCATATGCAGCTTTAGATAGTTCAATTATACTATGAGAAAAGTAATTTACAGTATGAGACAGTTTCTGTATGGAATAAGAATGTTGTTGTACAGTATGAGAGTGTTAATAAGTAGAATGAAACAGTTGTAAAGTATGAGACTGCTAATGTGTAGAATGTGACAGTAGTACAGTATGAGAGTGTTAATATGTAGAATGAAACAGTTGTAAAGTATGAGACTGCTAATGTGTAGAATGAGACAGTTGTACAGTTAACAATTATTGTACAGCATAAGACAGTTAATGTGTAGAATTAGACTGTTGCTGTGCAGTTTGAGACAGTTTATGTGTGGAATTAGACCGTTGCTGTGGAGTATGAGACAGTTAATGTGTAGAATGAGTCTGTTGCTGTGTAGTATGAGACAGTTAATGTGTAAAATTAGACTGTTACTATGCAGTACGAGACAGTTAATGTATAGAATGAGACCATTGCTGTGTAGTATGTGACAGGTAATGTGTAGAATGAGACCGTTGCTGTGCAGTATGAGACAGTCAATGTGTAGAATGAGACCGTTGCTGTGCAGTACGAGACATTAATGTGTAGAATGAGACCGTTGCTGTGCAGTACGAGGCAGTTAATGTGTATAATGAGACCGTTGCTGTGCAGTACAAGACATTAATGTGTAGAATTAGACCGTTGCTGTGCAGTACGAGACATTAATGTGTAGAATGAGACCGTTGTTGTGCACTATGAGACATTAATGTGTAGAATGAAACCGTTGCTGTGCAGTACGAGACATTAATGTGTAGAATGAGACTGTTGCTGTGCAGTATGAGACAGTTAATGTGTAGAATGAGACCGTTGCTGTGCAGTACGAGACATTAATGTGTAGAATGAAACCGTTGCTGTGCAGTACGAGACATTAATGTGTAGAATGAGACTGTTGCTGTGCAGTATGAGACAGTTAATGTGTAGAATGAGACCGTTGCTGTGCAGTACGAGACATTAATGTGTAGAATGAAACCGTTGCTGTGCAGTACGAGACATTAATGTGTAGAATGAGACCGTTGCTGTGCAGTACGAGGCAGTTAATGTGTAGAATAAGAACGTCGCTGTGCAGTACGAGACATTAATGTGTAGAATGAGACCGTTGTTGTGCACTATGAGACATTAATGTGTAGAATGAAACCGTTGCTGTGCAGTACGAGACATTAATGTTTAGAATGAGACTGTTGCTGTGCAGTATGAGACAGTTAATGTGTAGAATGAGACCGTTGCTGTGCAGTACGAGACATTAATGTGTAGATTGAGACCGTTGCTGTGTAGTATGAGACAGTTAATGTGTAGAATGAGACAGGTAATGTGTAGAATGAGACCGTTGCTGTGCAGTATGTAACAACTAATGTGTAGATTAAGACTGTTGCTGTGCAGTATGAGACAGTTAATGTGTAGATTGAGACCGTTGCTGTGTAGTATGAGACAGGTAATGTGTAGAATGAGACTGTTGCTGTGCAGTATGAGACAGGTAATGTGTAGACTGAGACCGTTGCTGTGCAGTATGAGACAGTGAATGTGTAGATTGAGACCTTTGCTGTGCAGTATGAGACAGTTAATTTGTAGATTGAGACCGTTGCTGTGTAGTATGAGACAGGTAATGTGTAGAATGAGACCGTTGCTGTGTAGTATGAGACAGGTAATGTGTAGAATGAGACCGTTGCTGTGAGAATAAAATAATTGTATATAGGTGACATAAATGGTATACATGGCACAGGTGATATAGGTGATTATGAATTAATATATATATATATATATATATATATATACACACACACATACACACTGTAGATTGTATAGGTGATATAGATGGTACATGAGATATAAGTGATAAAGTGATATAAGAGCAGTAGATTATACAGTTCCTATTGGTAATATAAGACATATAGATCATACAGGATGAATGGGTGATAGAGGTGATATATGAGATATTGGTGATATAGGCGATACATGAAATAAAGGTGATACTGGTGATAAAAAGAGATATAAGTGATACCGGTGATACTGATAATACAAGTGAAATAAGTAGTATGTGTGATATAGTTTATATAGGTGTAACAATTTATATATAAGTGCTATTGGTGTTTTAGATGTTTACATAATATTACATATAAGTGATAAAGGAGATATATGTGATACAGGGGATATAGGTGATACATGATATAGGTATTCAGGACATATGGATACATAGGTGATAAAGGATATACATGTGATAAATACAATATAGGTTATGTAGGAGATATAGATGACATGGGATGTATAGGATATTTAACATAAATATGTGATACAGGAAATATCGTTAATATAGCAGATATAGGAGAAACACTTGGCACAGGAAATATGGATTATACGGGAGATATAGGTGATACAGTATAGGTGATATTTATAAAGGACGTATAGGTGATAAAGGTGATACAAGAGATATAGGGAATACAGGAATTAAAGGTATACAGGCGATATAGGTGATAGGAGATATAGGATATACAGGAGATATAGATGATAGGAGATATAGGATATACAGGAGATATAGGATATACAACAGATATAGGTGATACAGGAGATATAGGTGATACAGGAGATATAGGATATACAACAGATATAGGTGATACAGGAGATATAGGTGATACAGCAGATATAGGATATACAGGAGATATCGGATATACAACAGATATAGGTGATACAGGAGATATAGGTGATACAGCAGATATAGGTGATACAGGAGATATAGGTGATACAGCAGATATAGGTGATACAGGATATACAGCAGATATAGGATATACAGCAGATATAGGTGTACATGAGATATAGGTGATACAGAAGATATAGGTGATACAGGAGATATAGGTGTACAGGAGATATAGGTGATACAGAAGATATGGGTGATACAGGAGATATAGGATATACAGCAGATATAGGATATACAGCAGATATAGGTGTACATGATATATAGGTGATACAGAAGATATAGGTGGTACAGGAGATATAGGATATACAGCATATATAGGTGATACAGAATATATAGGTATACAGGACATATAGGTGATACAGGAGATGCAGGTGATACAGGAGATATAGGATATACAGCAGATATAGGATATACAGGAGATATCGGATATACAACAGATATAGGTGATACAGGAGATATAGGTGATTCAGAAGATATAGATGATAGGAGATATAGGTGATACAGGAGATTATAGGATATACAGCAGATATAGGTGATTCAGGAGATATAGGTGATACAGAAGTTATAGGTGATAGGAGATATAGGATATACAGCAGATATAGGTGATACAGGAGATATTGGATATACAGCAGAAATAGGTGATACAGAACATATAGGTGATAGGAGATATAGGATATACAGCAGATATAGGTGATACCGAAGATATAGGTGATACAGGAGATATAGGATATACAGCAGAGATAGGTGATATAGGCTATACAGCAGATATAGGTGATACAGGATATAGAGGTGATACAGGAGATATAGGATATACAGTAGATATAGGTGATCCAGGCGATATAGGTGATACAGCAGATGTAGGTGATCCAGGAGATATAGGATATACAGCAGATATAGGTGATACAGGGGATATAAGATATACAGGAGATATAGGTGATACTGGAGATATAGGTGGTACAGGAGATATAGGTGATACATGAGATATAGGATATACAGCAGATATAGGTGATACAGGATATATAGGATATACAGCAGATATAGGTGATACAGGATATAGAGGTGATACAGGAGATATAGGATATACAGCAGATATAGGTGATCCAGGCGATATAGGTGATACAGGAGATATAGGTAATCCAGGAGATATAGGATATACAGCAGATATAGGCGATACAGGAGATATAGGATATACAGCAGATATAGGTGACACGGCAGATATAGGTGATACAGGAGGTATAGGTGATACAGGAAATATAGGATATATAGGATATACAGCAGATATAGGATATACAGCAGATATAGGTGATACAGGAGATATAGGTGATACAGGAGATATAGTATATACAGGAGCTATAGGATATACAGCAGATATAGGTGATACAGGAGATATATGTGATACAGAAGATATAGGGATATATGCAATTACGGTCGAATTGCCGCAAAAGTCGAAAAACGGGGCATTTTCGACAAAAAAACCTGTCGAATTGGATTCAACAATGCAATACAGTACTTTTCGACAAAAAAACTGCCGTTTCAGATTCGACATTTTAAAAATTCGACATGTCTGCACTGTTAAAAATGCGGCTTTTCGACAAAAGTATATTCAATTGAAGAATGTCGATTTGACAACAGTGCTTTTCGACAGTAATTTCGTCAATTTCATTCCGCCTCACTTTGCTGGCGGAATCTAATAAAAAAATGTAAAAACATGTTTTTTTTGTTTTTTGTTGTTGTTGCTAATAGCATATCTATTTATATTAGAAGGGATTATCTACTTGGTTTGTCTATTAGGAGGCACAAGTATTATTTATATATTTTTTAAAATAATATTATTATTTTTTACTGACTAAAATAATATGGAGAGATCAGAGCATGTTTTTCAGTGGGAAGGGGTGGGAATGGGTTAAAAATCACGAAAAAAAAATGCGTGGGGTCCCCCCTCCTAAGCATAACCAGCCTCGGGCTCTTTGAGCCGGTCCTAGTTGTAAAAATACGGGGGGAAAATTGACAGGGGATCCCCCGTATTTACAACCAGCACCGGGCTCTGCGTCCAGTCCTGGTGCCAAAAATACGGGGGACAAAACACGTAGGGGTCCCCCGTATTTTTAACACCAGCACCGGGCTCCACTACTCAGAGAGATAATGCCACAGCCGGGGGACACTTTTATATCGGGCCCTGCGGCCCTGGCATTAAATCACTAACTAGTCACCCCTGGCCGGGGTACCCTGGAGGAGTGGGGACCCCTTAAATCAAGGGGTCCCCCACTCCAGCCACCCAAGGGCCAGGGGTGAATCCCGAGGCTGTCCCCCCCATCCAAGGGCTGCGGATGGGAGGCTGATAGCCAAGTGACACAAAGAAAGAGTATTGTTTTTTGTAGCAGAACTACAAGTCCCAGCAAGCCTCCCCCGCAAGCTGGTACTTGGAGAACCACAAGTACCAGCATGCGGGGGGAAACGGGCCCGCTGGTACCTGTAGTTCTACTGCAAAAAAAATACCCAAATAAAAACAGTACACGCACACTGTGAAAGTAAAACTTTATTACATACATGCCGACACACACATACTTACCTATGTTCACACGTCTCCAAGTAGAATCCACGGTGTACCTGAAAATAAAATTATACTCACCAAAATCCAGTGTAGCTTGTGTCCTGTTCTTTTTTTGTAATCCACGTACTTGGCAAAAAAACAAACCGCATTACCCGGACCACGCACTGAAAGGGGTCCCATAGATATACAGCAGATATAGGTGTACAGGAGATATAGGCGATACAGGAGATATAGGTGGTACAGGAGAAATAGGATATACAGCAGATATAGGTGATACAGGATATAGAGGTGATACAGGAGATATAGGATATACAGGAGATATAGGATATACAGCAGATATAGGTGATACAGCAGATATAGGTGATACAGGAGATAAAGGTGATACAGCAGATATAGACTATACAGCAGATATAGGTGATATAGGAGATATAGGACATACAGCAGATATAGGTGATACAGGAGATATAGACTATACAGCAGATATAGGTGATACAGGAGATATAGGATATACAGCAGATATAGGTGATACAGGAGATATAGGATATACAGCAGATATATGTGATACAGGAGATATAGGTGATACAGAAGATATGGAATATACACTTACAGCAGATATAGGTGATACAGGAGATATAGGTGATACAGGAGATATGGAATATACAGCAGATATATGTGATACAGGAGATATAGGTGGTACAGGAGATATAGGTGATACAGGAGATATAGGATATACAGCAGATATAGGCGATACAGGAGATATAGGTGATACAGGATATATAGGTGATACAGCAGATATAGGTGGTACAGGAGATATAGGTGATACAGGAGATATAGGATATACAGAAGATATAGGTGATACAGGAGATATAGGATATACAGAAGATATAGGTGATACAGGAGATATAGGTGATACAGGAGATATAGGTGATATAGGAGATATAGGTGATACAGGAGATATGGGATATACAGCAGATATAGGTGATACAGGAGATATAGGTGGTACAGGAGATATAGGTGATACAGGAGATGTAGGTGGTACAGCAGATATAGGTGATACAGCAGATATAGGTGATACAGGAGATAAAGGTGATACAGCAGATATAGACTATACAGCAGATATAGGTGATATAGGAGATATAGGACATACAGCAGATATAGGTGATACAGGAGATATAGACTATACAGCAGATATAGGTGATACAGGAGATATAGGATATACAGCAGATATAGGTGATACAGGAGATATAGGATATACAGCAGATATATGTGATACAGGAGATATAGGTGATACAGAAGATATGGAATATACACTTACAGCAGATATAGGTGATACAGGAGATATAGGTGATACAGGAGATATGGAATATACAGCAGATATATGTGATACAGGAGATATAGGTGGTACAGGAGATATAGGATATACAGCAGATATAGGTGATACAGGAGATATAGGTGATACAGGAGATATAGGATATACAGCAGATATAGGCGATACAGGAGATATAGGATATACAGCAGATATAGGCGATACAGGAGATATAGGTGATACAGGATATATAGGTGATACAGCAGATATAGGTGGTACAGGAGATATAGGTGATACAGGAGATATAGGATATACAGAAGATATAGGTGATACAGGAGATATAGGATATACAGAAGATATAGGTGATACAGGAGATATAGGTGATACAGGAGATATAGGTGATATAGGAGATATAGGTGATACAGGAGATATGGGATATACAGCAGATATAGGTGATACAGGAGATATAGGTGGTACAGGAGATATAGGTGATACAGGAGATGTAGGTGGTACAGCAGATATAGGTGATATAGGAGATATAGGTGTACAGGAGATATAGGATATACAGCAGATATAGGTGATACAGGAGATATAGGTGATACAGGAGATATAGGTGATACAGGAGATATAGGTGGTACAGGAGATATAGGATATACAACAGATATAGGTGATACAGGAGATATAGGTGATACAGGAGATATAGGTGATACAGGAGATATAGGTGATATAGGAGATATAGGTGATACAGGAGATATGGGATATACAGCAGATATAGGTGATACAGGAGATATAGGTGGTACAGGAGATATAGGTGATACAGGAGATGTAGGTGGTACAGCAGATATAGGTGATATAGGAGATATAGGTGTACAGGAGATATAGGATATACAGCAGATATAGGTGATACAGGAGATATACGTGATACAGGAGATATAGGTGGTACATGAGATATAGGTGATACAGGAGATATAGATGATAGGAGATATAGGTGATACAGGAGATATACGTGATACAGGAGATATAGGTGGTACAGGAGATATAGGTGATACAGGAGATATAGGTGATACAGGAGATATAGGTGATACAGGAGATATACGTGATACAGGAGATATAGGTGATACAGGAGATATAGGTGAAACAGGAGATATAGGTGATACAGGAGATATAGGTGGTACATGAGATATAGGTGATACAGGAGATATACGTGATACAGGAGATATAGGTGGTACATGAGATATAGGTGATACAGGAGATATAGGTGATACAGGAGATATAGGTGATACAGGAGATATACGTGATACAGGAGATATAGGTGATACAGGAGATATAGGTGATACAGGAGATATAGGTGATACATCAGATATAGGATATACAGCAGATATAGGTGAAACAGGAGATATAGGTGATACAGGAGATATAGGTGGTACATGAGATATAGGTGATACAGGAGATATAGGATATACAGCAGATATAGGCAATACAGGAGATATAGGTGATACAGCAGATGTAGGTTATACAGGAGATATAGGTGATACAGGAGATATAGGTGATACTGGAGATATAGGTGATACAGGAGATATAGGTGATACAGGAGATATAGGTGATACAGGAGATATAGGATATACAGCAGATATAGGTGATACAGGAGATATAGGTGTACAGGAGATATAGGTGATACAGGAGATATAGGTGATACAGCAGATGTAGGTTATACAGGAGATATAGGTGATACATGAGATATAGGTGATACAGGAGATATAGGTGATACAGCAGATGTAGGTTATACAGGAGATATAGGTGATACTGGAGATATAGGTGGTACAGGATATATAGGTGATACAGGAGATATACGTGATACAGGAGATATAGGTGATACTGGAGATATAGGTGATACAGGAGATATAGGTGATACAGGAGATATAGGGGGTACAGGAGATATAGGTTCCCTCCTACATTTTGAGTTCTCCTTTCCGGGACCAGACTTCCATGTCATGGGGCCCCGCTCCCGTCTCTGCAAAATCCTGTGATTTGCCGGTCCATGTGGAGGCGGAGCAGAAATGACACAATTTGCGTCATTTATATTCCCCGCCCGTCCATACGGACCAGCGATTCCCCATTTTATCTCCCCATCCTGCACACTTCACTAGGATGCTGGAGATTTGGCCGCACTTCTGGGGGTGCTGAGGACTGTCCAGTTAATGTAGGAATCTCCCGCAACTACAGGGAGAGTAGGTTAGTAGGGGCGCCCTTACTGCTGCACCTCACCGCCTCTGCTCCTCACACATCCCCTATAGACTGTAAGCTCATATGTCTCCTCTACGTAGTTACTGCACACAGTGGTGATGTCTCTATGTGGATTTATATACTGTCTGTATATAGGAAGCCTGTAGTTATGTATCCTGTTGTCAGTTGTATCCCCTTGTACGTTACTATGGAAGCCTTGTGGCGCCTTATAGATACATGATAATATCT